>NC_135869.1:5313961-5573961 GCF_031162955.1 Sander vitreus | reverse complement strand
CCAACTGTACTTTGATTGATAAACAGTAAAGACTTGTACACGTCTTGAAGATTTCCCAGAATAAAAGAGTTGTTTTTCTCAGGAAGGTTTTGTGCTTTTGTGGATAAAAGTGAAACGTCCCGTCACGTGAAATAGTTTTGGATGGCTTGTGAGCTTAGAACGGACATGTAAAGGTGAAGTTACTTGGGACGAGGGACAACCTCTGTCTGATTCTTTTTCTTCGGTGTGCATCTTTAGTCTGTGTTGAGCTTTGTAACTATCCCCAGTCCTTCTTTAAACAGAACTGTAGGAGTAGATTTCTGCCTTTTTTTGACTTGCCTGTCAGAAGATGTTGCTTTCCTCAATACATAATCACTCCCCAGCCCTAACGCTTGCATTTTATTAACCTTGACCTTCTAGTTTTACATTTTTAGTAGGAGAAATTGTTTTTGGTGGTGGTGCAAAATGTTGATTCTTAAAGCTTTTATTGGATTTTGTTGGATAACCAAATAAACATGGAACTGAGAAGTGTCGTGTTTTGATTTAAGTATGAGAATCTTTAGGTTCATGACATAACTGCATGCTCACCAGACAACCTATGTGCAATCAGAAACCTGCAGTAACTGTACATGCTTTTTCTCTCCCCCCCTCTAGGTCAAAGACGTTTTTATTTTGGTAGCAGTTCCCCACTATTACTACCAGATGATTGAAACTCAGTGACATGTCAGGGAGAGGTTGGGTTAGAGGAGGGTCTTACATCTACAGCTTTCAAAAGGGTCTTTTAATGGACTAACTAGAGCATTGCGAAACAATGCTATAGTTCAGAGATCAACAGGGGGTCCTCAGAGTTACTGCGGGGGAGGGGGGGGGGGGTAATAAAAATGTAAAAAAAAATATTTCTTTTTGAAAGTTTTTTTTCAAAAATGAAATGTCTGAAAATATACACCGATGTCAATCTAACATATTACCTAATAGCAAAGATAAATTGGCCTATTTGTGCAACAACAAAAAAAAGTACACATTGAAGATAAGCTTACTGCAGGTAAGGTAGCCATACAGTTAGGCATGTATGTTTAACGTTAAATACTATCCATTTTTTTTCATCCATTCGCCCCAGTTTAATATGCAACTCAATTGTTTACAATATATGCAGTAGGTGGTCCCTCCTCGGTCTCTTTGAGCTAAGGGGTCCCTGGCCTAAAAAACGTTGACCCCTGCTCTAGTTTAAAAAGAAGCATCGTCTTGTGGCTGCTCGTCTCAGGTTCTGGCCTTGATAGGACACGTGAACACTCTGCTTTCCTCACATTGTATCATTAGGATTTTTTTTTATATAAAAGAGGCCACAAAGCGAGGTAAGTATCCAGTATTTCGCCATAGCAAGCTATCCAGAAGTCGGTAGAAAAACCAATACATTTATCTTGGGACCTCTTGGACCTGACCCCAAAGTTGAGAACCACTGATTAACATCAACACGTCATTAAGGTGTAGACAACATTATTGAATCTGATAAATGTACATGTATGCACATTTGGGGTGGTTGTATAACTTGAAACATGTATGCACATTTGGGGTGGTTGTATAACTTGATACATGTATGCACATTTGGGGTGGTTGTATAACTTGATTCTGTACAAAACCTATAAAGGTAGGACAACTGGAACAAGCTGGAACTTCTCTGATAACAGAAAAGAGATCAACATTTGGCTTTGCATCTCAGCTTTGATTACAATAATGGCCTCCTTCCTAGTCTTGACTACTACATACATGAGCAATTGCGAGAGTACACACTTTAACATCAGGATTCAAAGTTCACAGGCAGCCAGCACTATCTCATAACCTAGCAACAGTCCAAACATGAACTACAATGCCCACAGTCCTCTGGGTTTGTTCCGGCCTTCATAACACCTGTATCTTCTATCGGAGCAGAAACCCCATCACAAGTCATGATTATTTTTTTTATTTTTTTTTTTTTTTTCGTTGGTTTCGGTTGTTGTGCCATGGGATGGAGGCTGGCCGGCAGAGGGCTGAGAATGCTGGGCATAATTGTATAATGAATTTCCGTGAAGCTCAATAAAAAAATGTTTTTTTTATATAAATCTTAATTAAAAAAAAGAGGGTTGGGGGGCTGATGAAACGTCCAGCAGGTTAATGATTACACCTAGTGCTTATCACTGAGTGTCAGAGGGACACACAGCGAGCTGCCTCAGTGTTTTGGTGTGGAGTGGACCGCAATGGCAGGGCTGCGTGTTTGTGTGTCGGATTTTGAGGAGGAAGCCAAGAAGGTTCTTCCTAAAGCTGTGTATGACTACTACCGCTCAGGAGCTGATGAGCAAAACACACTGGCTGACAATGTCGCTGCCTTTAAAAGGTACCACTCACACACACACACACATACACACATATGGAGAAGAACTGTTGGATACACGTTTTAGAATGAAGTTCCACCGTAGGCGGCGCTAGGCTATTTCATCTCATCTCACCCCCTGAAAAATAAAGTCCTTACCATTGTGATTTTTGTGAAATCGTTTAATGCTCAAACCTCATTACTTTTGCAAACCTGATTTTAGCGATGGAATAGGATGAATGACGACAGGCTCAGCTCAGTTGTAGCCTAAAGTCATCAGCCTATCAGCGATTCCCTGAACGAGGGCGCCTCAGCCTACTCTTCAGTCTGCGCAGATAACTTTGGGGAACAGTCGTCAGAGTGTGGCTACTTTCAGCCACTGAAAATGTATGGCTAATGGAGTGAAAATTAAATCTAATCGAATGAACACGTTAAGTAGCTACAGGTGTAGTATTTGTGGAACCAAGCTGTGTTTCCCTGACCACAATGATGGCAATTATATCTGAATTATCTTATTCACCACGGAGTCCAATTTTGTTGTGCAACGTTAGACAAAATTGCTAACTGTAGGTAAATATAGCTTAGGAGTAACCTACAACGAGTTTTTAAAGTGTGCTATTAATAGCCTGCCGTAACGGCTTGAAATACCGCTAAAAATATCATAGCGCCGCCGCTGCAGTTACCTCCCTACCAGACACTTTCTGATTTTTAACTGTCAATGTCAATGAAAAATACAGGCTCCATACGTTTTGAAAAAAAGTTGGAAAATTTATGGAATTTGAAAAATGCAAAATTCCAGGCCTGGAAAGGTTTTGGAAACATAAAAAGACCCAGAAAGTTTTGGAAAAGTCATGGATTTTTTTTTTTTTTTTAACACAGCATAATAATATGTGATTAATAAATGTATTTTCACGTCGTCTTAACCTCAACGGTCTATTATGAATCCCACTGTGAACCACATCAATTGTCATTCATTTTATTGTTAAACCTCTAAGGGGGAAACTTTAACACAGATTTCTATTCTTATTGTATAATGTCGACTGACGTTTTCAGGAAAACATAGTCATGGAAATTTGCCAAAACGTATTGGTTAAAATGCGTACGAACACTGAAAATAAATAATTCGACCTGACGGATCATCAGACTCATTCATATCAGAACTCAAACACTGGAAGAACAAACCCTGACTCACAGTCTGGATATACGTTTCTTTCTTTTCTTTTTTTTTAAAGAAAACAGCCAGGTTCAGGTGAGAAAGTCTAGAGATAAGCCTTTAATATTATCCCACTGCACTGAACAGCAACCCCATATTCACATATGTTATAAATAGGTGAATGTATAACCTTTGGTAGCCTACACATAGGCCTACATTCTCTGTTGATTAGTTGATTACATTTGCCTTCTGGTTGACAACACAAAGGAGTGAGGAGAATAGAGAGGGAGAAGGACAGAGAGAGCAAGATGAACAAGGTGAGAAAATGGCTAGATAGCCTATAAGACATATATATATATATATATATATATATATATATATATAAAGTAGGACTACTGTGTTTTGTTTTCTCTTTTATTTGAAGATTATTTTCTAGTTGATTACAAAATGTTTTGTATGTGATCGTCAGTGATATGACGGAGGGAGGGGGATAGAGAGAGAGAGCAGGATGGAGAGAGAGAGCAGGATGGAGAGAGAGAGAGCAGGATGGAGAGAGAGTGGACAAAGAGAGGGACCTGGAAGAACCAGGTGAGAAAGTGGACATATATTGTACGGGCAAAAACACCTAAAATATTCCATTCACATTATTTTTACATATGCATTTCATGGAGGACTAGGCTCTTAAGAAAAAGAGATGTTGGATTTTCCCCATCTGGTTCGGAGGCATTATTAGATTAGATTATTCATCATTTAGCTGTATAACCATATCAGTTTCTATCAATGATGTAAATGAAAAAGTTGAAAATTAACAGCAGAAAAAAACATGAATAATCCTGTCTAAAAATATGTTAAGGCTTATTTTAAGGGGGTGTAGCTCAAAACTCTGGGCCCTGTAGAAAGGCATTTTCTATGGGCCCCTCCCTGCATCCACAGTTATTCATTCTAGCATCTTTTTGGGCCTTCCTCACATGAGGGCCCTGGGTACTCAGTCCCCCTTTTTCCCCCCCCAGTCCGACGCCTCGGGTATGTGTGCTGCAATAATCATGCTTTTGTAGTTGACATCTTTTTTTCACAGCAGATGCCTTGAATCTGTTGATAGTTTGTCATAATTGCATGTCTCAATCTGTCTATTTATTTCCCCAAAACTCACCAGAAGTCATGATTTAAGGGTTTAAAAAAAAAAACCCGGACCCCCCCCTAGCTTAACTGCTATCAACTTTTCATTAGGGGCTGAGCCCCCCCAAAGGTCAGATCCTAGAATCGCCCCTGAGTTCCACCTAAGCTACAAACAGTATTGTACTGTGACATTTCTGCCATCTGCAAAGCTCTGACCACCAACCACTGTCTGCCTGATACAAGAGTAGGACATAAAGATAGTGGTGACTTTCTTTTTGAGAAGAGTGTGTAACACAGGGGTTACAAACTCTATTTCACTAAGGGGCCACACTGGAAAATGAGAATCACATCATAGGCCAGACACGTATAGTTTATTAACATGCTTTTATTTAATCAAAAAAGTCAAATATCTTTGACTGTGTTACCGCATGTCTCATATAGTCTTCTCATTTACAGTTTGGTCGACATAAAGCCCTAAAACAAGTCAGCAAAAAGTTCCTTAGCCGTCAGATAATTTAGTAAACCAAGCAAAACAATGAATACGTGTTTAAAAGCAGGCTACCACACGTCAAAATTCTGGTTCTGTGGGAATTTCTGAGGCTCAAAGTCTGCAAATCTTGTCAAAATTTGCGAGGGGCCCCACGGGCCTTGAGTTTGACACGTGGTGTAACACGTGTATTTCCAAACGGGTCTATTTTGTTGTCACTCAGCTTTAATATGTGTGAACATGCACCAAATATGTTAAAAAAAAATGTAAATGTCTGAAAATATACATTAATATGAATCCAACATATTAATAGCAAATATTAATTGGCCTATTTGTTAAATAATGATTTACACATTAAAGATAAGCTTACTATAGGTAAGGTAGCCACTATGGTAGCCACACAGTTAAGCTTAAGGGTTCACTGTGCCTTCCAAATGTATGTTAAACATGATGTATAAATAATAGCCATTTATTTTCATCCATTCGGCCCAGTTTAATATTCAACTCAGTTGTAGACAGTATATGTAGTAGAGGGTCCTTACTCGGACTCTCTTTCAGCTAAAGGGTCCCTGGCCTAAAGACCATTGAAGACCCCTGTGTTAGTGTATGTGGAGATATACAGGTATGAAGGGGGTATGACCAAAAAAGAAACAGTCCTCTGAGCAGAGCAGGAAGCCCCTCAGAAGTCCAGACTAAGAAGAAGAGGCTCAGGGCTGATGAAGCATCCAGCAGGTTAATGATTACAGCAGCTCTGCTCTTCTCAGTATTGTACATGCAGCCACTGCATAAGGCCATAGTCCAACTTCATCTGAGCCACTGTATACCGTACAAACACAAACAAACTGCACTCAGGACACACTGAGATGAAATGTTTGATTAAACCTTTAATAAGAGTTACCTTATGTCTATGGAACCTGGTGGCACCTCCTGCCAAACAGCGGTGTGTGTGTGTGTGTGTGTGTGTGTGTGTGTGTGTGTGTGTGTGTGTGTGTGTGTGTGTGTGCGTGTGTGCGCGTGTGTGCGCGTGCGTGTGTGTGCGTGCAGGTGGCTTCTTGTCCCTCGGGTGTTGAGGAATGTGTCCACAGTGGATCTCTCTGTCTCTGTGCTGGGCCAGAAGCTGAGCATGCCTATCTGTGTTGCAGCCACAGCAATGCAGAGGATGGCTCATGCTGAGGGAGAGACAGCTACTGCAAGAGGTAAACACACACACACACACACACACACACACACACACACACACACACACACACACACACACACACACAGTGGGAATATTTGGTAATGCACAGCCTGTGCCCTTAGTGTTTGTTTGACGTTTACCCCTGTTGTCTCCCGAGACCGGGCTTTTTCACAGAGTATTCAGGGCGCAGGCAGCTAGCGGATCGAGGACAGATGGACAAAAATGAAATTTGCGCTGAAACCATGCAGGAACTCATAGTTGTTACTGGAAGAGAACAGTAAAGAGAATACGGAAGAGAACATAAATTGTGTTTTCCTACAATCCATACGTATCCTTTTTTGATGTCAGCAGCATTGTGCTTCTCTTCATATATGATATAACTAGCCTACTTATACCTTATACTATTCTAGTCTATATCCACAACGTTCTACTTCAGGGATTGGGATATGTCCTTTTTTTCTAACCTCCGGTGGATTTCTGAGGACTATGGTTAACTGCTCCTCAGATCTCTGCAGGGTAAATCCAGACAGCTAGCTAGACTATCTGTCCAATCTGAGTTTTCTGTTGCACGACTAAAACTACTTTTGAACGTATACGTTCCACCAAAGCAAGTTCCTTCCCGAGGCTATTTAGCAGAGGCACCGTTGCTCCATCCGCCGCTTAGTGCCACCCAAGACGATTGTGATTGTTTTAAAGAAATGCCAATAAACCAGAGCACGTTCTCCTATCCTGGAACTGGACTTGAGGATGATAAAAGGAAAAGACAACAAATCATTCCTTTTCTAAGGTATCTGATCAGGCTTGAATGTATAAGTCTGAGGCTCATTCCAATAAGAAGGGTTTCTGCGCTCTAGATCCATGTTCAAGATGTGATAATAATAATAATAATCTGTTCATACATTTTCTTGAGTCCTCTTTTAAACCACTCCAGAAAAGACCGTTAACACCCGTGATATAATGTGTCTACCCAGCATGCCGAGCAGTGGGCACAGGGATGATGCTGAGCTCCTGGGCCACCTCCACTATAGAGGAAGTGATGTCAGCAATGACAGCCTCACTAGACGGTGTCCTGTGGCTGCAGCTTTACATCTATAAAGACAGAGAGCTCACGCTGTCATTGGTGCGCCGGGCAGAAGAGGCGGGCTATAAAGCTATCTTTGTTACTGTGGATACGCCGTACCTGGGAAGGAGATGGGATGACATGCGCAACCGCTTTAAACTGCCCCCACACCTGAGGTAGGAACCAAACACAACAGCAACAGCAGAGGAAAATGTACTTCCCAAATTCCACCATGGAGACCGCAGAGTGTGTCCCACTCTAACAATTTATTCTGTGTGTGTGTGTGTGTGTGTGTGTGTGTGTGTGTGTGTGTGTGTGTGTGTGTGTCTGTCCAGCATGTCTAACTTCTCATCAGCCTCCATGGCTTTCTCTGAGGGAAACTATGGCGATGACAGTGGTCTGGCTGTGTATGTTGCCAAAGCGATAGATCCCACTCTCTGCTGGGACGACATCACGTGGCTAAAGAAACACACACACCTTCCTGTGATTGTGAAAGGAGTACTTAATGGTACACACACACACACACACACACACACACACACACACACACACACACACACACACACATAGCTTTATCTTACACCAACAATAAAAGTTAATTAGTTAGTTAATCGATTTTAGATTTTTTTGTCAAGAAAGAAAAAAATATCAAGTTGCAAAATTGAATTTACATTTGGTTTTACAGCCCAAATCAGTGCTGTTACTCTATCTGGTATGTCAAACTAAGTTGGTGTTTTGTAGATTGCCGGTATTTGCCCTCCTGGCATTAAGAAAAGCATCTTTATTGTCTGAGCCCACTAGATGGCGGTCTCTGTTCAACAAAGGGTTGAAAGTACACTGAATTATCATTTCTTGAGACTTTTTCTATAAACCCACAGTACCATCTAGTGGGGTCGACAAATACAAACAATGGTTCATGAAGCTTCACACTTCTGGCATAGCTAATAATTACCGTCGCTCCGGAGTATAAGTCGCATCAGTCAAAAATGCGTCATGAAGAGGAAAAAAACATATACATGTCGCACTGGACTATAAGTCGCATTTATTTGGAAATTTATTTCACAACATCCAAGACCAAGAACAGACATTTAATCTGGAAAGGCAAGTTATTAAACTACACAATAGCACACAGAACAAGGGGCTGAATACGGTAGGTGTCCGCTATGTTAACGTAATGTAACTGCACTGTTGACGAGCCTCTCCCAGCAGCACGTTGTTCAAGCACCCATCTGTGGACTCCTTCCTCCAGCTCTGGCCATCTGGATTTCAGCGCGCGACTAGCTTTCTTTGTTTTCTTCATTGCAGTAAGACTAACTTTTTCGCCAGTCCCTCACAAGTTTCTCACTCACTCCAAACTTTCGTTCTGCGTGTGTGTGTGTGGTCAGGTGAGGATGCTGTCCAGGCTGTAAACTACGGAGTCGATGGCATCCTGGTATCCAATCACGGAGCTCGACAGCTGGATGGGGTTCCTGCTACGGTGTGTGTGTGTGTGTGTGTGTGTGTGTGTGTGTGTGTGTGTGTGTGTGTGTGTGTGTGTGTGTGTGTGTGTGTGTGTGTGTGTGTGTGTGTGTGTGTGTGTGTGTGTGTGTGTGTGTGTGAGCGCGAGCAAAATAAACAGTAAAACGACATAAAAGTGGCAAAACTTAGAGTTTTCAAGTTTGAAGTTTGGTCACAGACAGACGGTAACTTACAGATCCATCCTGAGCTTCAGTTTTGAAGTGAATCCTGGGTCTTCAATCCTCTAACGATGGCAGTACATGTAGGCTTTTCTGTTCTTTCTTGCAGCCAACAACAGAGCTGGTTGTGTGCCTTGCTCCTGCCATGTTGTCTGCAGGAAATCACAATGGCTAGCCTCCAATAACTTTGTTTGAGGGCGTGCCGAACTAGCCACTGGGCATATTCAATTGGTGACGTCACCAATTGAAGGACGTAAAGACACAAATGAAAACAAGGCGTTTCAGGCAGTCCAGGGGAAGTGTTTGTGTGGGAGAGACAGTTCCCTTTGGCGTGAAATGTGTTTGTTTTTTTTACTTTAAAGAAGTTTTAACATACACTAACTACTAACTGTTCTCACTCTTTATGAGGAAATGGTAGGTTTTTAAAATGTTGGGGCATTTCTGCCTTTATTAGATAGGAAAGCTGAGATATGAAGTGCCCTGTCAGGTCTGGAGGGGTGGTAAACTGCTCCGCTCAGGTGGTGAAGGACGCCAGGCTCTATTCTGTCCACTCCTGTCATCATTTGGCTTTGCTATTCCAACCACTTCACTCGTCCTACCTAGGGGTGGGTCTCGAGACCCTGTTCTATGAGGAACCGGTTCCAAATTTCTCCAACCAAAAAAATCAATAAGGTCCGAGCTTATCGATACTGCTATAATATGTTAACAAAATAAAAGAAGAATTTTGACATATTTAACAAGATAATGCATCATTTCCATATTTAAACATAAAGGGTACCCACCGCCAATCATTCAAAACATAGTCGGACTGGCTACCGAGAGCACTTAATCAGATTGTTAACCATATGGGCCCGAGCTTGTCGTATATGACAAAAAACTGCATCTTTGATTCGTGACTTAAACATTTTATAACCTTAACGACTGAGTAAAAACATCAACACTTGCGCCCTTACAGAAGGTTTTTTTATCCAGGGGTCTTTGTGCAATAAATCCAAACTGTTCCATCCAAGATTGATACAATTTATGTCCATCATTTATGAATTTTTGGTCGTTTATTGCCGCTAGCTTTGATCAAAGATCCTCTATAAATAAAGCTGCCTTGCCTATACTAAACCGTCTCTGGTTTTAAGCAAATTTGGCTTTTCCCTGGGAGACCATTCTGACCAATCGAAAGCTTGTTTACATCTTGTCAATCAATGGAAGGCTGGTCCGTCATTGCAGATGAAACAAAGATTGTATATAATGAAGAGGAATATGACCATAAGTTGTCAAAAATACTTTAGGGCTCAGAGGGCAACAGCGCCAGAAGAAAATAGGGATACGCATAAGTAAGGTTTGACTAGTGGTTAGCTATACAGTATACTATCATATGAAATTATAATGAATATAGTAACATTATATATACTTAATAGTATATTAACATTATACTATTAAATGAACATACTTTTAACTTAATGTTATAATATTATACTAATATAATAATGTATACTAGTTACTCATCCAGGTTGTGGATAGTAGCCTCCATCTGCAGTAGATAGATGGTGATGTAGCCAGAACCAGGATGCCATCGTGCCAATATGTGCTCCTTCTAGCCAGCTTCCTCCAGAAAGCAACACATTCCCTTGTTCTATTTTACATCTGTTATACTAAAGTTATTGTTATAAATATTGTTCAGTTATCTTGTTTACATAAAGTTTGGCCTGGGTTGTGTGGGTGCTGCTAATATACAGTATATGTTCAACACATTCATTCATTTAGTGGTCAGCTCAAGTCCACAACTCCACCCCCGTACACCAAACTCCCTTTAACCTGGCTTCTAGGAGGATGCCATCTGATAAAGTGGAGGAGTGTCACAGGGCTGTCACAAAGTTTATAGTGAAGGGGTTGCATCCCTTTGCAACCGTTGAATCACCATGGTTTAGGGAGATGACAAAGGCACTCTGTCCACCTTACACCCCTCCCTGCACCCTAATCCCTGCATGGTATGAGGTGGAGAGGCAAAATGTTGTAACAGAGCTGACAAATGTGGGCAAGGTAGCCATCACCAGCGACGGGTCGACTAGCTTAGCGCAGGACCACTACATTACAGCAGCCAAGGCAAACTTAACCAAGATGGGGGAAGCAGTGGCAGTGGAGATTGGGGAGGTGTTGGAAGAGTTTGGCATTGCACACAAGGTGGTTGTGATGCCCATGGACAATGCGTCCAACATGGACGTTGCTGCGAAGAGGCTGAACATCCTCAAACTTGAATTCTTTGCCCACACACTCAACTTAGCAGCGCAAAAAGTCTACAGCATTGCCACAGTGACCCGGTGGGCAGCAAAACTAAGAGTGATCATCGTGTGGATGAATTGATCTACAATGGCCAAAACTGCGCCGAAAGAGAAGCAGCTCCTCCTCAAACTTCCTCAGCACACCATGCCACTGGACGTCAAAACCAGGTGGAGCTCTCTCTTCCTGATGGTTGACAGATTCCTCGAACAGTATCCGGCTCTCCAAGCTGCAGTGTTGGATCCACGACTGAGAAGGCCGATGGGGAGGGACAAATTGGATAGGATCACAGATAAGGACTTCACCGGAGCAGAGGAGTTCATCAAGGTCATGATGATCCTGTACACCTCTACACTGTGTGTATCCAGCAAGAAAAGAACCACCTGCGGTCAGATCCTGCCAATACTTGAGAAACTAAAGGACCACACAGTTCAGGAAGGTTTGTGTCTGGTATTAAACAGAAGGTTTTGACTGACCTCTCTGGACGTTACCAGGTGGACAACATCCAGTTCCTGGAAGAGGTGACTATGATGGACCCCAGGTTCAAAGCCAAGAGTGACAGAGACACCACCTGGGACCGTTTACAGGAGGCAGCTATAGCAACCAATGCTACAGAAGCTGGAGAGGTCCCACTCCCAGATCTCAATGAGGACAGTGTTTTCACAACACAGGAGGAGGCAGAGTATGACGATGATGGAACTCTGATCTCAGAGGAAAAAGAAGAGAATCCTCTGCTTGCTGTCACTCCGCTACAGCCTAAGACCGCTTTGCTGCCTCGTTTGCTGAAGAGGAGAGAGAGCTACGGACCATCCAGCCAAACATGACCAGCACTCAGAGAGTCCGTCTGAAGATCCAGGTCTACAGAAGCCTGCCTCCGATCCCTGTGGCGGAAGACCCTGTCCTCTGGTGGTGAGGAAAGAGAGACACCCTGCCCCTGCTAGCTAAACTTTCTCACAGCTACCTTTGTGCTCAAGCCTCCTCCACCCCTTCAGAGAGGGTGTTTTCCACTGCTGGGAACACCATCAGCCAGGAGCAAGGCAGACATGCTTATTTTTCTGCAGAAAAAACAGTGTTCAGAAGAGCTGTTGATTCTTCTCTCTTTTTGTTGTGTAAAGCATAATGTCTATTTTATTTATGCATTTTATATATTAACTTTGTATTAACTTTTTTTGCTGATACTGTACTCTTCTCAAAGGTTATGTTACTGTTCTCATGCGTAATGTTGAAATCAGAAATCCAACAGTCACAGACAGTTTTTGCAATAAAAGCAATAATAGTTTGGTTAAGATTAGGAATTTGTCGTCTCGTCTTTCCAACAAATAATAGAAAAGTATCGATAAGGACTCGGATCATTAAGCAGTCTCGAAAATGGTATCAATATCAATATAAATTACAGATCCCCATCCCTAGTCCTACCACCTCAAGCTACAATCAAAAGCGATTGCAATATTTTTATTTTGTCGACCCAGATTTTTAAAAAATGGCAGCAAAAATTACCGCCAGACCCTACTTGTCAGTGCTTTTGTTTTTTTCCATGGGATTTGTTGACAGTAACATAAAGGCGCCTTTTAAATGTACTTTTTGTGACAATATAAATATGAAGTACAGTAAGTGTGTGTGTTTGTGTGTGTAGATAGATGTGTTGGAGGAGGTAGTGAGGGCAGTGCAGGGTCGCTGTGATGTCTTCATGGACGGAGGAGTGCGGCGAGGGACGGACGTCCTTAAGGCCTTAGCTCTGGGAGCAAAGGCTGTCTTCATTGGCCGACCAGTGCTTTGGGGTCTCGCCTGTCAGGTGAGCCCTAATCAGGAGGGGGGCTGAGAGTCCCAACCACAATCACTCTGATGCCGTACGAAAATTTCCATTTGCTTTTTATGTGTGTTTTTGGACCTTAAAGTCATTTAGCACATAACAAAACAAAGACTGTTTATATTAAAAACCTCAGACTATCTAAATGTAATTTGAAAAACTACATGTGACACACAGCTAAGCAAAAATTGTGTGTGTGTGTGTGTGTGTGTGTGTGTGTGTGTGTGTGTGTGTGTGTGTGTGTGTGTGTGTGTGTCCAGGGGGAACAGGGAGTCACTGAGATTCTGGAACTTCTAAAGGAGGAGCTGCATCTGGCTATGGCCCTGTCAGGTAGCACGCACGCGCACGCACACACACACACACACACACACACACACACACACACACACACACACACATACACACACATACACACACGCGGCGTCTACCCTGTGGAAACACTCACCTATCAACTATTTTTCTCCATTCTGTGTGTGTGTGTGTGTGTGTGTGTGTGTGTGTGTGTGTGTGTGTGTGTGTGTGTGTGTGTGTGTGTGTAGGTTGTCGTTCTGTATCTGAGGTGAACAGGTCTCTGGTCCGGAGAGTGGACTTCACCTCCAGGATGTGAGAGAAGAATCTGCTGCAGGAATCACAAGACAATACATTCTTGTTGGATCATTTGACATTCATTCATCAAATGAATTTAATATTTTTTGTATCCAGACTTGTTTGTTAAAATGTTTTGCCTGAAAACAGCCTATCATCCAATCTAATGTAAGACTGAGGTGTAATACTGGCCAGTGAATGAAGTGGCACTAATTCAAATTCAGTTCAGTTGAGTCAAATGCATAGTAGTTTTTTTCTCTAGCCAAGGCCTGGAAGAAACCTACATAATATATACTTCAAATAATTGTGTAAGTAATAAACACTAAAAACGCACACAGGCCAAAAAGCGTTTTTTTAGTTTAGAAACATTTTGCGTCAGAGCCAAAGATACCCTCTGGAACGACAGGTCCGACAGGTTGGAGAGGTTAAGCCACTGCGCCCGTTCCCGAAGAGCCATGGTTCCCAACTCCTTCCCTGTGGCCTGGACTACGCAGTGCTGGACACTGAGGCACAAGTCAGAAATGATCCTCTAGTGGAGCTGGGTCCCGTGGCCCCCATAGTCACATATTGCCGCCTAGTGAGCGGTGAGGAGCGTGAGGACGTTGAGTGCTCTGGCCCAAAGCGCCGTCACCTTATAAGCCTTCCCGCTCAGGGCTGACCGAAACTGGCCCAACTTAGATGGCCTCGACTGTGTGGAGATGGAGGGCCTGCATATGCCCCCAATAGAGCCACTGGTAACGGCACATCTTCACCCTCAAGTGTCGACAGTGTGGGGCTTCGGGACGCCACACAGTCAAAGGAGGAGGTGCCGGAATTCAGCCTTCTGCCACTATACAGGTGGTCTATCCTGGTTGTGCCACCTCAGTTAGCAGCTCAGGGAAGATGGGGAGAAGATGAAGATAAGCTGCCAGGGGCAACCTTTTGTCTTCATAACAGGACCTGGCGTTCTCCGTTACCACAGCAGGCCAGGGTTAATCCAGCTTTTCCGCTGCGCATTTGCACACGTCCAGCAGGTCAGTGGGGAGAGGAGAAGCTGGCGTGCTCTTCTTATCTTCATCCCCAAGAGCGGCAATGGAGGCGGGCTTCGCAGCCCCAGGAGCGAAGAAAACATTGTTGTCTTCTTTATCGTCTGATATAAGAGTACCTGAGGACTTGTCATCATCTTTGTCTCCCCCGCAGTCCAGTTCAAGGACCACTTCCTTGTGGGGCGAACACAGAGCTAGGTAGCCCCTGCCACCGATAGCCTCCTCTAAGGGTTGTATCTAGACAGGCTAGCTTGGCGTGCTAGCCGTCTGCGGAGACTCTTAAGAGTAAACACCACACACGTGTCGACACGAGCCGGGAACATTGATCGCCTGTCGGGCACGTTCCAGCCCCAAGCAACTCTAACAGACCTGGTGTAGATCCTTGCTCGAGATGTTATTTCCACAGCGATGTGCGGGCCCCAGAGCCCCCATATCCCCTGGTGTGGGGAATTTTGGTCTCCTTCCCGAGCTAGCTGGTGTGCAGGCTGGAGCCGAGCAGCTAGCTGGTATGTTACAGGTACAGGAGGCCAAGCAATCGGCCCATTCCGTTTTGAAAGGGCACTACACTAATGCATTCAACTTTACAACTAAGATCAGAAAATCATGAATTATACAATAAGACAAAATCAGCAATATCTTAAACATGTAGTTATGTTGTGGTCGTTCTAATTCTAAGAAGGCATTTACCATCCTCAACTTTTCATTCCTTATTTGTCCTTCACTCTCACCCCCTGGAGCAGAGAAAGAGAAGCTGTTTCTTCTTGTCCCTACAGGGAGCGATATAGCCCTCCTTTGACAGAAAGCTGGTCCATGCTGTGTCCTTGGCACGCATCACTGAGTCCACTGGGGCACTGTGTGTTGTTGTGTGTGTGTGTGTGTGTGTGTGTGTGTGTGTGTGTGTGTGTGTGTGTGTGTGTGTGTGTGTGTGTGTGTGTGTGTGGAAGAGGGAGAGAGATGTTATGTATGTCCTTACTTTAAGTGCTCCACCATCAACTGCAAATTGAGATAAAAGTGAGTCACTTTAAATATGTCTTCGAGATGCAAGTGTTTACGTAGCTCCACCCTGAAATTTATATTAAAGTACTACACACACTGTTTTGAGATTAGATATGCGAGAATAAAGTTATTACACAATATTTTGAGAAAAATTCAGAAGATTCTGAGAATGTCATTCAAACATGGCACATTTACAGGAAAGTTCTATGTATTTAGCTGACTTTCTTTATTTTTCTTAACCTTGTGCCAACATTTAGTCTTTATAGATATGGTGATATGATGATGAAGAGCACACACACATCCTCCATAAGGCCCTGACCTACTTTTCTTCTCTCCATTGTGCCACAGAGAATGAGAAATATGATCCTGTCCTCCAGACTCAATGTTCTTATTGATCCTGTCCTTATACACCAACATCATTATGAGAATGTGTAAATGGGCAATCTTATCTTCAGCAAAGCCGGGGATGCAAAATGGGTAAACATCTTCACTCTTAATTGGACTTATTAACCGATTTCTCTTTTTAGTAGTCAGAGTCAGTCCTCCAGGATTTTGCGGCCTTTTTTACTTACTTACTCCTTTAAAAATAAAAGGACACTTGTTTCAGGGAGATTAAACTACTCTGGGTGTTCTAAGTAACCTTACCAAAAAGGCTCAGGAAGCTGCAAATGCTGGTTTAATATGAAATGGCTGGTGGATTCATGACACAAAATAATAATTTATTGAGTGAATCAAATTTGAACATACAGTATGTCAGTGGCTGGTTGATTTTTACATTGTACAAAGTTAATTTCCCTTCGTGGCCTGGGACACACATTCAGTTTGATAAAGTATATTGGCCTTTAACTTTTTGTTGCACTTACAATAACGACCGTAGCTGTCTCCATTTTTTTCCTGCATCCACCGTATGTGTGCATGTGTTAATAACTGTGTGTGTGTGTGTGTGTCAGTCGCGGGGGGAACTGAGCAGCAGCCCCGCCTGCTGCAGAGCGCCGACAGGATTGAAGCAGCAACAGCTTTCAGCGACTTCAGAGTGAAAAATAGTTACAGCGTACTTGTATATATGTTAAAATGTGTACAGGTTGACAGGACTTTTGCTGTACATTTTGTTGGTAAATACGCGATGTTCGAGTCACACACGTCTCGTCTTCATATCAGAAACAAGGAAATTAATTTGGCGAGGTACTTCGCCCGTCAACGTCAACCCGTTCTCACTCCCGCTTGGTCAGTGGCTCTCAGCGTCACATACTACCGCAAAAGTCTGGCACGTGGGACTGCTGTGATTGGTTGAAGTTGTGAGTCGCACTGAATTCACAGAGATTGGTTGAATTTGCGTGAATTGTTGCAATCGCGACATCGGAAAATTCTGGAGGAACCGCAACCCCTCCTCACCATGACTGCGCCTTGATATCCTGCCCATGAATATCACAGGATTGGTGACAAAGCGCAGGCCTGGTGGAGGCCAACCCTCACCTGGAACGACATACAGGAATGGGATATCCCTGAGAAGGGACTCCCTTACCCCATACTCCCACTGCACCTCCCACAGTATCTCCCAGGGGACCCAGTCATAGGCCTTCTCCAGATCCACAAAACACTTGTAGACCAGATGGGCATACTCCCAGGCTCCCTCCAGGATTGTGAGCAGAGTGAAGACCTGGTCCATTGTTCCACGACCAGGACAGAAACCGCATTGTTCAGCTTTCTGCCAACCAAGCTAGCTAGCTACCGCTAGCATTAGCTGGTAACTTAAGGGAAAGTTTGCAGATTTTCTGTACTGCCGTACATACAGATGAACGGTGCCAGTAGCATGGAGGTCGGCATTTACCAGCCTGTAAATCTCCACTGGATGACTCGCTTCAGAAGGGTTGAAAATCAGCTACTTTAGCGTTCTAACTTAAAACCTCGTCTCGTGCATATTATTGGATTGTCAAGCTTGCTGCTAGTTGTAATTTGTTCCATAACAGCCAGATGAAACTGATAAGCAAGGTGATATCAGATTGAAATTCACTGGCAATCAGTTTTGTTCAGAGCACACACAATGACACATATTGGTTTTAGCCAGTTATATAAGTCTAACCCTAACCCTGTTAGACCTCAGGCACATTACTCTGAGTGTGTGTGTGTGTGTGTGTGTGTGTGTGTGTGTGTGTGTGTGTGTGTGTGTGTGTGTGTGTGTGTGAGCATGTTGTATCACGGCCATTCATCCTCCCTATCACTCTGAATCCACACAGTTTGAGTTGTGCTCATTGGCCCATGACTTGTCTTTTTCTCTGTCTGCCTCTGTGTCACTCTTTCCTTCCTCCGTGTTCTTTCATCCATTTTCTTCCCTACATCACTTTGCATTCATCTCTGGCTCGCCATCCTTCATTGCCATTATTGGGTAAATGAGCGGGTTAGATGGGGAGATGGATGAAGGCGTGTAAGTTTAACCGATAAAGGAATTGAAAGAGGCAGCTGACCTGTTCCTTGACAACGATAAAAGAAATTTTGAAAAAGAAGGGACAGTGTCTTTTTTTCTGTGCTCCATCATCTTAAGTGCCCTTCAGCTCTCTTCATATTCTCTCTCACATTTACCTCCATCACAGCTCTTCATTTTCTGTCCTTCAGTGAGTCTTTTCATACATGAAAAGAAATTAGTGTCATGGCTAACAGACAGGAACACAGGTCTGCCATTCATTCAAATGGCCCCATTGGAATGACGTTAGCAAAATGCCATGAGCTCTGTCTATTTATACACCTCTTCATTTTTCTCTGTTTTTTTAATCTCTCTGTCTCTAATGATTTTCTCCATGTCCGTGTGTATACATACAGACATATACTTTACTTATATACATATACATACTCATATGCATACCTACATATGCACACAGACACATAGTTCATGTATATACGTAAGAATAAAGTAAGTGAACCTTATTACCTAATTCATCAATCAATTTGTCTGTAATAAATAAAATAAAGTCATTCATTTAAAGGAAAGAAAAGAAGAAATAACGGTTAAAATAATAGATAGACAATAGATAATAGATAAATACAATGTTATATATATGCGCAGTTCCATGCCAATACTTTCTGTAGACACACCCGCGTCAATATTTGTCTATAAATAGATCACGTTATTCATATATACAATATGTGTGTATGTATGTGTGTATATTTACTCCTCTAAGAAGTGTGTGTTTAGAGTGTCAATATGTTTGTTTCCTTCACCAGGTTCTGCTCATGCATTTTTTTTTGTTTCTCTTGGTTTGCACTTTGACAGAGTTTTTTTCTGCCATGGCTTGGTGCATTCACAGAGATTAATACATGTTATTTTTATTATTGTAATTATCATCACTATTCTTATTCATAGTTTAGTAAATTATACCAATCTTCAAGACAGTTTGTCCTGCCTCTGATAAGCCACAGCTTTAAGTCTGTTATTTGGAGCACTTTCATGTTAAGTCATTTTTTGTTAAACTGCAGGCACGGCAATGCAATCTCTATGGCTTCCGGAGGGCTCTTTCACAAAACCTAGATAACGGATTAAGCTGGGATTTACCTTAGAGCCTTATCCTGGCTCAATTTAGCCTTGACTCGGTTTCACCAAAGTAGAGGCACCTAAATTACCATGGAGATGTATTCTGTGCAGATAGCCAGGTCCGGACCAGGCTAACAGCCAGGATTTATTAATCCTGGAGCCTTTTCTGTTCACTCAGCAGTGGTTTTACCTCATTATTATCAGCCTGCATTAAAAAACAACAGGTACATTTTGCTGTGAGTTAAGTGCTGTTATTATTTTAACATTGTGACCATTATTTTTATAATTAATTATGTGACAGTCATTGTTGCTGTTATATTGTGTTCATGAAGACTTTCTGTTGATATTGTTATTAGAAGTTTGACGAATATGTTATGGCAGTTAAGATGATAAGAAAAGGCTGATGAAGTCAGTGATGGAAGGGCAATATATAAAGTGCTATACACATATACACAATAGCAGACTGGTCAGAGACTACCAAGCAGTTAAAATAGGATCTGCAAGTTAAGATTCTGTACTAAGGGCCCCAGACATAGAAATAGAATTTTATTTCTATAGCCCCAGATGTATTTTCCAATCTGTTTTCACTGCAGGTTATGTTTCCCACCGCAACTGATTCCACAAGTTACTGAACTACCCTGAAAGTACCCTCTGGGTGATGCTCTAACAGTGCGACTTTGTCATTGTCATCCAAAGGAATGGGACTGTGTCTCCACCACAAGTCAAATGTGTACTTCTTATACTACGGCAAATAGCAGTTATTAGTGCTGTTGTTGTAGACAGCATGGAGAGGAGTTGTGGTCAGAGGGTGGATCATGGGAAAAGGAAAGCACAAAACAAGCAAACACATTACAATTTAGTCACACACATAAATATGCACACAGGAAAAAACAAGATGAATCATAGAAAAAAAAGAAAACAATCTTTTTTTTAGTCCGTTTCCAAAACAAACAATGCAGCACACAAAGCAATAATTTGAACCAGGATGGACATGTTTAAGGAAGTGTGTATGCATTCATGCTGATTTCAGTTTCCTCTTCCTGTACAGGCATGAGGAGGAGATGAGATGGCTACAGAAGTCTGGTAAACTCACTTATTTCTACCTCCACAACTCCAGATTATGTTTCTTTTTCAAAATTGTAGTCTTCTTGTAGCTCCCTCTGGAGACACAAAAGGCTTTATACAACTCTTTTCACATATGCTGTAGTACTCTCCAAAACCTGGAAACACAAACTGATGCGTACAATCTGTGGAGTTCTCCTTTAGGGGGCCAGTGTACAGGAAGTAGGCCGATATGATTGGCACGTGAGCTTTTTTCAGCAACCAACACACGCCAAAGTTATTCAAACAGGGGTGTCTAGGAAGTGATTATAAAGATTCATAAAATCAACTGATCAGGAATAAACCTTTGAACAGATGTATTCAGAATATTTGGTGCCTGTGACGGAGAAAGGAATATGTGTCTGCCGTTTTCAAATTCCACATATATTTCCAAGTTTCCAGGAATTGCCAGACATTAATAGTCTGAGCATGGTCTGCTGGCTCACTTTACGCACATGGAAATGAGACATTTTCTCATAGTTTGGACTGAAATTCACAGTACGGTCCCCAAATATTTGAACATTCAGCTTTATTCAGCACATAGAGCACAGGAAAGTTAAAGGATCATTTTGATACAACTTGAAACTTGTTTTTTGTTTGTTTTGGCCATCATTTCTATTAGTAATGATAACATACTCAACAAATTTAGGAACATGGTGAAATCAGCAAAGTCTTAGGTGTCAAGAAACACAGACAGCTTTAAGTCAACAGTTCATCTTGATCATCTACACCACTGGATCCCCACTTTGTATGTCTGACATACGCACAGCACTCAAGTACGCGTCATTGACACCACACATGTTTTAAATGTGTTTACATATAAAAGTGGATATTATCATTATTTTTTTTAATGTAAGACATAGTGATCCTGGAATTGTCTGTGCTCCCTTACACCAAACAACTATTTAAGCGATTCCATTGTCGCAGACTATTTTCCAATATCGGAATGAAATCTCGAGTCTTGCCAGCGTCTTGCTAGTGTTGGGGCGCGCTCCCGTCGTCTCAATGGTTTGGTGTAAGGTGGTCATAAAACTCAGTCCTAGTCAGTCTTTTTCTCGTCTGGACGTTCTGACAAAATCAAACTTATCGTAAGTTTTAAGTCTTGGTAGTGAAGTTAAATCATGTGGACATTGTCAACAACCAATGGGTGCGCTCCCTCCAGCACCAAACAGGAACAGCAACAGCTAGGGCCAGTGGTGTTTATGGTTGTTATGGGCGCTGCGCTAAGCTAAATGCTAAAGAGGGAAAGGTACCGATTTCTAATCCTTCTGAAGATAAACACAGACCTCTGGGTACTGAAGACATTCATCTGCATGTACGGCAGAACAGAACATCTGCAAACTTTCGCTCAAGTTACCAGCTAACGCTAGTGGTAGCTAGCTAGCTAGCTTGATTACATTTTTCAAAAGAATCTAGTTATAGTCTTGCTATGTGTGACCCTGCAAGATCCAATGTCTTTACATATTATAACTTGTCTTTAACGTTAGATGTGAGATGATTGTCTTTAGATGTGAGATGGTGTTCAATATAGGGGTTTTGTTACACTATGACCCATATGGTGTTATAGCAATGATGATTTGTCAGCTGCCTTCCGATATGAACAAACAGGAGTCAAGATGATGCTGTGACATATTGCTAAACAATGAATACAGAAACAGAGACAAATATATACAAAATAGTGTGGGAGTGGTGTTGTTCTTAGATCTCAGCAATCCACTTATTAAGAACTCATTTTATTTTACAGATAGAACTGAAGGCCAAAACTACAAAAATAAGACCTGAGTTGTAATAGACCAGAATGATCCTTTAAAGCAGGCAGGTTTGTTCAGGCGGCTGCGTACACTGTAGACAAACAGTAGCTATGCTAAGTTAGTAGTGTTGTGGTGTATGTTTGTGTGTTATTGTGGACCTGTTCAGTATGTAGGGCGTCTACATCGCATGGGGGCTTTCATCTACAAACAACAGTGTAATCCCATCTGCGGCGATATTTGACACAGAGAGCAATTGCTCCAGCCGTCCTCTCACTTCATTAATAAATCTATAACTTTAGCTACCCCTTGAATAAACCGCTGTGCTGCACTCAGACCACTGCCGGTAGCCTAGCAACACGTATTGTTGCACATGTCTTTTGACAAGGCCGCTGCATTATCAGAAGCTAGAGCCATTTGGACATGAGTGATGGAGAATCGGACTGGGGAGAGATCAATCACCCGTCATTGATGGCAGGCTGCGGCTGGAAATCGGAAGGATGGGAAATAGTTTTAACATGACTTTAAAATCGGCATCCACTGAGCCAAAATGCGCATGTTATCATTCGTTAGAAATAAAAGTTTATGTTAGCTGTCAGAGTTAGCTTCGACTTCATTTATTACCTTCTAATAGCTGTATTCTCAGTAATGTGACAATCTGAAAGAAACAGGTTGCTTATAAATCACAAAAATAATAGTGACAGCACCGTTCGGCTTGGTTATTAATGCCGTTAGCATCGTGGTTAACACTATTGTTAGTGTTACTTAGTTTATGACAAATCGTTTCGGCTGTGCTTTCTAATATGATGTCATTGTGCTAACCGAGCACCGTTAGCCTTTACAACAGAGCTGCTTCACTACATTGTTAGATAATGTTTCATTACAGAGTTCTCTGTTGATTTGTGTTTGTCGCTGTGTGCTCGTTGTGGAAAATGAATGTAAATAAAGTTGCGTCACGTGCAAAAAATGCAATGCGCCATGACGTAGATCCCCTCCCAGGTCAGGCTAATGTTGGAAGTCCCTCTAGTGGACAGAACGTGTAACAACAACCACATGCTTATAGTGGCATTGACAATGAATAAGCCTGAGTAGTTTAGTACATATTTATAACTATATCTATAGCTGCATCTGAGCATTAAATATTCAAATATCATTCGAATATTAAAGAAAATAATGAATGAAATTCGAATGGTATTATAGAGGAAGACTGACAGCTCTAATAGCCAGCATCTAACGTTAGCTGCTCTGCTGCGCTGTGAAGCAATGTCTGGCTATGTGAGACTAGCGTCTAGCGACATTGTTGGATGCTGCGTTCTAGACCTGGCAACCTCCGTGAACTTCAAGTCTGGGAAGAAGGGGCCGGGGGGACGACTCTCTCCAGCAGCTTGAATTTGGACTGCAGTTACTATTTTAAATGCTAGCTGTCAGTATTGCATATTGCACCAAATTATTTTGATACACTGACTTGTAATAAGGAGAATGGTGCCTCTGTCCTTCTCCCTCAGCACCCCAATCCCTTGTTCTTCTCTCACTATGTAACTTTGGTGAGCGTGAGGTGCTGTAACGCTTTATAGCACTACCACTAATTTTGGTAAAACTTGATCATTGAAAAAAAGGTTTTCTGGTTTTTCTTCTGATGCCCTTCAGCTGCTCTGCCTCGGCTCTCTGTGATTTACCGTTTCCATCGTTGCTTAAGTAATGCTAAACACAAACTCCTGCTAACTGTAGCTGCCGTCAACTAGTTAGCTCAGTTAGCAGTGCTGCCAGGACTGCGAGCACCAGGCTACGGGGGAGTGTTGGTGTTTACACTGCTAGCACGGCAGCATTGAATGCTGGTGTAGACTTACTCTATCTGTAAAGTGTCTTGAGATAACTCTTGTTATGATTTGATACTATAAATAAAATGTAATTGAATTGAATTGAATTGGTGTGAATGATGGCGGCGATGCCAAAACTGGAGCTGAGCCAGCGGGCTACCGAACCAGGTTCAGCAGCCGCTCTGGACATCATGGCAGAGGCAAAGAGACCGAAGGACACGGATAACGCTAACAAGATAAAAGGAGAGAGTCACCGAAAATAAATAAATAAAATTGAATTGAATTGAATTGAATTAAATGAATTACACTCTGAAACTGTAGGGGCGCCAAATTGCAATAATATCAAAAGTTCCGCAGTATTTCTTTAAACCATTTGTAAGTGATCCACAATGACATGTTGCCTGATTTACCGTGTCTGACTGCAGGGGACTGAAATATGTACAGAGGCACACACACTCACACGTATAAACACTGTGATTACACCCAGCCATTACAGTATATTGCTGCAGTGGAGCAAGATAATGTGGTCTAATCACAGGGTGACGAGGGTGACTTCCCGCTCCAGAATAAACACTGCAGGGAAACAACATATTTTTGGCATCTGGGTCAGGGTTGAAGGTAAGGACGGTCTTGTAGTACGGATCATGTAAGAGCTCCTTTTCTCCTCATTGATGATCTTCTGTAGTCTCGCATTGCCAGACCTATCTCCACAGCACTGTAAGTAAGGTCTGAGTAAGGTCTGGCTACACCACAGATACATTATAGGATAGGAGAAAAAAAAACACTCTGGGTTGTTTGCATTTCTTTAAACCAATCAGCATCAACGTGGCCGGCTTGTTTGCATTCTGAGCAACATGGCAAGAAAGGACTGACCAGGGATCACTTAAAGGACAAATCCAGTGCAAAATTAACCTAGGGGTTAATAACATGTGTCCGAGTTCCAGTGACCAGTTTTAATCACAAACCTACAGTTGTTTAGCCGCCAACAGGTGACTGTGAGTTGGCTAAACGACTCGTTAAATTTAGGAAAGAAATTGTGGTTAAACACTCCTGAGGAACGTACATAAATGAGTGTTTTGGCATGGCTGGCCAGGTGGCACTATATCCCTGGTATTGGAAGGGGGATTTTAATTGTTAATGTTTTGTTTTGTTGTGCATGATCAGAAAACATGTCTTTAATTGTAATGGCCTAATTGTAGTTTCATTTTATTTTAGAAGTTATCTGTTGTAGTTATGGCTGATACTGGGGCAGGGCCATCACAGAACAAAAGGAAATTAAACAAAGAACAACTCAAAGCTAAAAGGGAAGGCGAAAACTTGAGTTGGTCGGGCTTTTATTGAGACAATTACGGGATTGTAAATTATTCAAAACCGACCCTGAATTGGCCCTCTTCCTCCTTGACAGGTAAGGCACATCTCGTCTATTTAATTCATAAAATAACTTTACAATGTGTGATGTGGTTGTACGTCAGTAGACTGCACTGTGATTTACTGCCCAGTTTTTCTTCTCAGTCCGTGTTTGTGTTATCCTATTTTCTTTTTGTCCCTCTTTACATGTGTAAAGCCTCCTTGGATTTCATGAAATGCGCTATATAAATCAAAGTTATTAATATTATTACATTAGTTGCTGCTACAAACCCTTAATACTTTGGCTTGTTACACAGTGACACCCAGTTTACTCACCATACATCCAACATGTTCACAGTATGGCAATGACATTCGAAAAGAGAAATACTTGTGCATTTAAGCTGTCACACTGCAGGCAGACGCTTGCCTCTCTAATATTAGCCCTATTGTTGCCTCGGGCCAATGCTTCATGAGGAAACAATGGTGGCTTAATACCTAGCCTGGCGTTCTAATTGGCCCTGATCTAATAAACCACGAAAGTCAGAGTAAGTCAGCCAATTGTCCAGGATTAGAGTGACACAGCATTCACACCTTATATAATTAACCCTAAATTCTAAAATGGTAATTGGCTGAAGCAGAACGTTAAGGGGTTGGGATGAGTCAGCAACCGGTCTGGGGTCATGGTACTGTGCTGGAAAATGGTGTGTAGCTCCCTTAAGGTTGAGTGTGAGTTACTGTACGTACACACCGCCGCCGACTTGAGCTTCTAAAGATACCGGAAGTCATTCATTTTCAATGGAAGCTGGCTTCTCTCAGCTGCAAGGAGCGTCAAATTTTCGACATACTATGACTTTTTTAAACGTACTATACTATGACTTTCTATATCACTTTTTTCGACATACTATACCATGACCTTTTTTACCACTTTTTTTGACATACTATACTATTACTTTTTTATCACTTTTTTCGGACATACTATACTATGACTTTTTTATCACTTTTTTGACATACTAAACTATGATACATACTATAACTATGCTATTTCCCTCCTCATACGCTACAGGACTCTCCATTTCAGCACCAGCAGGCTCAGGAAAAGCTTCCTCCCCTTAACCTTGCTGAACTCTGCAGTTCTATGACAGCAATCATAAACACTGTTAATACTGTGCCACAATGTAAATATATATTGTATTCCTACCCCTTACTGTTAATTCCACATATTGTTGATTCAACATTTTCTTCTGTATATACACTGTACATACTCTCCCCTTTACTGCTTTTTGGACTTCTGGTTAGATGCTTGACTCCGCAATGACAATATATGTAATAATCAAATCTTTTTTGTCATACCATACTGTGAAAAAGAATAAACGTTCTGTTTGTATTCTGTTTCTTTTTCATTACATTATTTGACAAACAGTAGTATACTAAAAAAAACTAATTTATCAATTGTTTCGACATACTATACTATGACTTCTTCATCACCTTTTTCAACATACTTATACTATGACTTTGTTCATTACTTTTTTCGACATACTATATTATGACTTTCTTTATCACTTTTTTCGACTTACTATACTATGACTGTTTTTATCATTTTTTTCCACATACTATACTATGACTTTTTTATCACTTTTTTCGACATACATACTATGACTTTTTTTATCACTTTTTTTTGACATACTAAACTATGATATATACTATAACTATGCTATTTCCCTCCTCATGCGCTACAGGACTCTCCATTTCAGCACCAGCAGGCTCAGGAAAAGCTTCCTCCCCTTAACCTTGCTGAACTCTGCAGTTCTATGACACTGTACATACTCTCCTCTTTACTGCTGTTTGGACTTCTGGTTAGATGCTAAACTGCATTTCCTTGACTCCATACCTGAACTCTGCAATGACAATATATGTAATAATCAAATATTTTTTTGTCATACTATACTGTGAATAAGAATAAAGTTTCTGTTTGTATTCTGTTTCTTTTTCATTACTTTATTTGACAAACAGTAGTATACAAAAAAAAGATTATCAATTTATTTGACATACTATACTATGACTTTCTATATCACTTTTTTTCAACATACTATACTATGACTTTTATTGACATACTATACTATCACATTTTTATCATTTTTTTCGACATACTATACTATGAATTTTATTTCACTTTTTTCAACATACTATACTATGAATTTTATTTCACTTTTTTCAACATACTATACTATCACTTCTATTTCACTTTTTTCAACATACTATACTATGACTTTCTTCATCACTTTTTTCGACATACTATACTATGACTTTTTTATCACTTTTTACAACGTACTATACTATGACATTTTTTATTACTTTTTTCGACATACTATACTATGAATTTTATTTCACTTTTTTCAACATACTATACTATGAATTTCTTTATCACTTTTTTCAACATACTATACTATGACTTTTTAATCCCTTTGATGAACATAGTATTCTATGACATTTTTTATTACTTTTTTCAACATACTATGCTATGACTTTTTATATTTTTTTCCACATACTATACTATGACTTTTTTAT
This sequence comes from Sander vitreus, assembly GCF_031162955.1. NCBI lineage: Eukaryota > Metazoa > Chordata > Actinopteri > Perciformes > Percidae > Sander > Sander vitreus. The sequence continues at coordinate 5,546,181 of NC_135869.1, read as the reverse complement.
CACTTTTTTCAGCATACTATGCTCTCACTTTTTTCGACATACTATGCTATGACTTTTTTAACACTTTTATTGACATACTATACTATCAAATTTTATCACTTTTTTTGACATACTATACTATGAATTTCTTTATCACTTTTATTGACATAATATACTATGAATTTTTTATCTCTTTTTTCGACTTACAATACGATGACTTCTTTATCACCTTTTTCGACATACTATACTATCACTTTTTTCATCCCTTTATTTGACATACTATTCTATGACTATTTTATGAAAAATGTTGACATACTACTATACTATGACTTTTTTATCACTTTTATTGACATACTATACTATGACTTTTTTATCACTTTTATTGACATACTATACTATGACTTTTTTATCACTTTTATTGACATACTATACTATGAATTTCTTTATCACTTTTTTCGACATAGTATACTATCACTTTTTATCACTTTTTTTGACACACCATACTATGACTTTTTATCCCTTTGTTTGACATACTATACTATGACATTCTATATTACTTTCTTCAACATACTATACTATAACTTTTTTTACTCATTTTTTCGACATACTATACTATGATATATACTATAACTATGCTATTTCCCTCCTCATGTGCTACAGGACTCTCCATTTCAGCACCAGCAGGCTCAGGAAAAGCTTCCTCCCCTTAACCTTGCTGAACTCTGCAGTTCTATGACAGCAATCATAAACACTGTTAATACTGTGCCACAATGTAAATATATATTGTATTCCTACCCCTTACTGTTAATTCCACATATTGTTGGGTCACAATATATATATCACAATATATAAAAGCTATGTTATTTTTATGATTTTGATCATGTACAGTATCTTGTGACTGTACGTTCGTTTAAGGTCCTAAGGCGTAAGACAGTTGATGATTGTTGTTGATTTTTCTTTAAATATTTCAAATTGCTATTTTATTTATGATTGTTTGGACAGCTGAGCTAAAGTAGGTAATGCTGGCAGCATCTGCCTCTTATTGCCATAGAGACATTCCGAACAAACATTCCGAGTGTTCATTCATCATTTTAATACATTTTTATAAGCATGATATATTATTAGCCACACATTAATTAGTAACACACAAGCACCAGAAAGTAAGCATAAGAACACTAACAAAATGTGAATCTAAACGATGAGAATTTATGTACTATACTCTAGTGATCAATAAATTTAGGGGAAAAGTCACACTGACGACGGACTTCGTTCAGATGTCTTTAGATAGTGAAGACGTGTGTTTCACACATAGACAGTATATAAGAATGGACCAACAGATCTTGCTCTGGACGGAGACCAGTGAAGGCCTTTAGAAGCACTTTTCCGGTGATGGCTGAGCGTTACTGCACAGCCTCCAACTGAGAGAAACGACGTAAATGTGACGTGAGCAACCTGTCTGAAAGTTGGAAGTCTTCTGGTAGCTGTGCCAAGAGAAATCTCAATCATTCCCAGTCTTGCAGAGACAGAGAGCGTAGTTATATGTCAGGAAATAACATAGGCACAGGCTAATTATTGCTAACTAAAATGATACTTAACATTAGTAATTAAACTTAAACAGCTAATGTAAGTCCAAACTGCCTGCGAGCTTCTCCTGTACTATACGGTAATTCCTCTACTATGCGACAGTAAGTCGCGTGGTCATGACACAATCGTTAGCCTATTTTTACAAAAACGTCTGCTAAGGAGGCATAACGTGAGATACAAGGTAATGGAGCCTTTTATACATTGTCGTGTTTCTTTAGAAATAAACAATGGACAAATAGAGTCTTTAAACGCTTCAGATGTAAAGTTATTCGCTGTCAAAGTGGCGCCAAAATGAATGGCAGTCAATGGAATGGCGGGTGAGTGCTTCTTAGCATCAAAATGGCGCCATAGGAGCTATAAGTTGTTGACAGATGCTTACCCCCTTGGTTTCACACGTTTGTAAGGTGACGTACTTAGTTTAGATGTCTTTAGTAGGCGTAAATTTGTATGGGAATTCTAATATACGCCATCACCACGTCACCGTCGGAAAATGTTTCTAATGTGCACTCGCCCCCTATTAAATCAATTCAAAAATCCACATGGTTTGGCGGCGACGGGTAGCGTGCTCTTTCTCCTTGTCCTGGGTATCCTTTGAATGACACAATCCACTCGCCATACAAAGCGATCCTTTTCCTCTCCACTCTACAGAACCTCTCTCTTTCCCCGTTGTGTGTGTGTGTGTGTGTGTGTGTGTGTGTGTGTGTGTGTGTGTGTGTGTGTGTGTGTGTGTGTGTGTGTGTGTGGGTGGGTGGGTGGTGTGTGTGTGTCACTCTCTCTGTCCGTCGGCTTCACAGCGCTTCATTGTGCTTCATGGCACTTCCTGTGTGTTTTTTGTGTCAGTCTTTTTCTTATTGTTTTTTTTCCTTTTAGCATACATTTGAAAACAGAAAATCCTGCTAAATCTTGCACACACATGTTGATAAGTAAAAACAAAAACAATATAAATATATATATATATATATGTATGTATATATATATAATTATACATAAATGTATTACTTTCCAATGTAGGTAACCAATTACTACCAACATTAACACTTATATATACAGGTATACACATTCTCACCGTGACTCACACACACACACACACACACACACACACACACACACACACACACACACACACACACACACACACACACACACACACAGGCCATCCTTCACCTTTCATCTCCTTGGCTCTAAAACACAGAAGCTATTCATGTGAGTCAGACAGGTGTGTGACTGCCAGACTCTGTACAGTCTTCTTTCCTTACGTTGCAACGTGTGTAAAGACAAAAGCTGTCGAGGCACAGAGGAACCACACACACTAATGACATGATTACAGGGAAGGTCATTTTGGAACATAATTGCTCCTGAAACTCTGAAATGCTACACTGGAGGACAATGGAGTTTATGCGTACAATCTTGAGCGTGTGTGTGTGTGTGTGTGTGTGTGTGTGTGTGTGTGTGCGTGCGTGTGTGCGTGCGCACTGATGGCCAAGACTTATGGCTTCTCTTGCTTCTCTTTTTCCTCTCCTCCATGTGTCTCAGACAAAGAGGGTTCTGTTTTGACACAGAGCAGAGAATCACATCTGGGAAACAAATCCCAGAAAATCATAAGCAATAGAGATTACTGAGAGAGAGCAAGAGAGAGAGAGAGAGAGAGAAAGTGTGTGTGTGTGTGTGTGTGTGTGCGTGCGGGCGTGCGTGTGTGTGCGCACACTGAAACTGCATTATACAGCATGTTGATGTGGCAGAGTGATAGCCCATCTGTGAGCAGTACAGATAACTGTATGTATTGTGTGAGGTTGTTCAACACCTCATAAAATATGTACATGTGGTCCTGCAGAGGGAAGAGAGAGAGAATGAAAAAAAAACAAAGAAATGAAACATTGAGAATATTTTGTTGCATATGAGAGCCATCCAGGGTCCAGACTTCACAGACAAATGTACGTTTTTAGCAGCTGCAGATGTCGCCTCAACTTTATTGTTGATGCTGTATTTACAGGCTTTTAGTCTTCCCCGAGGAAATCTAGTGATTTGTGGTAATTGTAGAGTTTCTCAGAGATCTTAATCCAGTATAAATCCATCACATCTGTCAAATCCATCAAACCAACTTCTGTTAAGACTCATACCACCTGATAATACTAAACCCATGGGAATGAAACTTTACCCAAATATGATATGACACTTTCTTTGTCTCCTTATGAAAAATGAAAACAGTCTGTAGCAGGCACGTGAACACATAGACATCAAAAGGGGCTTGAGCACCTGCCCTTTTTCTTCCTCCAGAAAAAGCCCTTTTTCTGGATGCATGTTTCTTTTTTTATTAATAAATATAGCCTATATATATTCCTGTTTGCACACAGCTTCCATGTCAAACTAATATATTTCTTGAATTAAAAAATCTAAATATCAGAACAGGAGACTAGACTTCTCACAAGGAAAGACATTAGCATGTTTCCCTAAATGTCAAACTATTCCTTTAATATTGATTTGGTTTAGTTTTTCGATATTTTTATTGCAGCCAACAGTCATGGAACTAGCTTTAAGCTATTTTAAAAAATGTTCACATGTTTTTTTCGTTGAGTTTTTTGTCTCTTTTGTTTGTCAGAGTTAAGCAGCCTTTCCTGTGTCACTGCAGGCACCTTGACAGGTGTAACAGGAGCCTCTATGTGACTCTCTGCCCTCAGACAGCTGACGAAGACAACACTACACATTGTGCTGTTACAGGAATGGAGGAATGACAAAAGAACAGGCAAACGTGTATACAGTTTGTGAGGCACAGTCATTGTGTCCGGGGCTTAGCACCGCCCAAGACAATTGTGATTGGTTTAAAGATATGCCAATAAACCAGAGCACGTTTTTCTCCCATCCTGGAATGCTATGTGGACTAGCCAGACCTTCCTCCGCCATACTGTGGAAGAAGGTCTGGCAATGCGAGACTACCCTAACCCTAACTAAGTGGTTTTAACCTGCATGTTGAAAAAAGACGCTAAAGGAGACTTTTTGCGTCAGTAACTAACGCCCAAGGGCCCCTTGACCAAGCGTTGTTTTTTGACACGCTGGGAGTGAACTGTGTTGTTAATACATATTGTTGGACGTTGTTCAGCTTTGTCTTTATTATTATTATATTTCCTTTTAGTTTTCGGACGTGTTTCCTGTAAACATATGAACCTGCTGATGATACAGAAGGATACATGTCAGAAGGAACCAAATAAACCAGATCCTCTAAAATGTAACCGCTGCAGGGTTTCTGCTGGACTCGGACCAAAGTGTGACTATGCCAATGTGTCACGCTGCTCTACTCTTTCATTTTGTAGACTCTCTGTACTGAGACAACCAGTAGTTACACGCTGAAATATGATGACATTTCAAATCACAAAGCACAATGGAGTCTTTGAAAAGGATAAACAAGTTTTTTTGTGGCCTCAACATGCTACTTTAAACTCTGGAAGAGAAACAGAGAAAATGAGGGTGGTGTTCCAGAGGTCAGTGAAGCCAGGACTTTGTGGATGAACTGCTTGTTGAATTGGAAACTCTTTGGGGAAGTGATAGCTGACGTATTAAAGAGCCATGTGACTGTTCTTCATTTAGTCTCCAGTGTAGGGCTGCACTAGCCTAGAAATCTAGACGCACCCTAGCGCTCGCGAGCTGGAAAAACCAAATTCTGGTCAGGCCAATCACATCGTGTAAGGAGTCGGTGGGCAGGCTTAACATAAGGACGGCAGAGTTGCGACGGTTCCGCGTGAATTCCCTGCTACTTGAAAACAAAGAAGATGACTGCTGCTGCTGGTGAACAGCGGTCTTTCGAATCGGCTTTGGCCGCGACTCTGGAAGACTTGGAGTTAAGCACTGAAGTCATTCTTAAAAAAAGAAGATGTGTTCGGCGTTTTGCCGACCGGATACAGCAAAAGTTTAATCTATCAACTAGCGTTGCTCTGGTTGGCTATGAGTGCAGAGGGAATTTGAAAGACAACCGTTTATCTTGCCCCTCGGATTGAGCCCTACCAATGGTGAGTTCTCAGACCCAACATCTTGATGTTGGGTCTGTCTTGTCAGGCTAGGGCTGCATGATATGAGGAAAATATGTATATATATAGGTTATTTTGCAGAGGCACCGAAATGCCAATAAACCAGAGCATGTTTTTCTCCCATCCCAGAATGCTGTGTGGACTAGCCAGAAACTTGTGAAGGAAGGTCTGGCAATGCAAGACTAGAATCCAGCTAAATGGTTTGGCTAGTGTTATATATTTCTGTAACCAGCGAAAGGTGAAAAAGAAGAAAGATTTGGTTCAGTGTGTATCTCTGGCTGGATTAACATAACTGTAGTTAATACCTAGAATCTTAGTAAAACGCTTTAAAAAGAAAAGATAAATTAATGCTTATAAGGATGGCAGAACAACAGATAAATCTCAACAGCAATATGTAGTATTTTGAATAAAGCGTTGGGAAGTCTCCCACTAGAGCTGCAATTCCAAATGTTGCTGTACAATTAATTGATTCAGAAATAATTGCGATTAACTATATAATTGTCTCTTATCTCTCTCAAATTTAAAAAAAATATGTGTTACTTTTTCAAACAAAATGAAAGGAATCCCAGGAGACATCTTTTAGTTATATATCACTACCATGTGACCCAGATAATGGTCTAATAACACACAGCCTATGAAGTAAACCATGCCTCTTTAAAGTATTGTATTTTTTTGCTTAAACGAACATAAAATTAAGAAAAGAACATGTATCCTTATCCAACAAAACACTAATCGTTACCAACCCCCCCCCCCCCCAGATTAAATGTATTGCGATTAAACAAAAAATTGCAATTAGACAATGATGTAATAATTGTTGCCTGTCTCCCACTGTACCGGTTCCTGCTCATTCTGCACCCCTCGTCATCTTCTATCCTTTGTGCCTCTTCCACATCTTCCTCTCCTCCTCCCACAAAGCCTGCGTCAACACCCCCGGCTACACCCCAACTTTGGTGGGCTCCTCCTGCTGAGACTGCAATTACTGGAGGAGATTAAATTAAGATGGGGGTGGGGTAGTATTGAAGTGTGTAAAACACAAACAAAACAGGCATCTGGCTGTGAAAAACAATGACATACTTTTACATGCACATAATATTCTGTTTTTTTGTGGTTATTCTGAAAAAGTCAATATCCCGACTAAGCTGCTAATGAAAATAAATATTCCACTAATATTCCTGTTTACATGAAGAATCGGATATTTTCCGATAAGTTTTCCAGGGGTGGCAGACTTGTTTGACCGTGCAAACACAGCGTCCCTCTTTCATTCCTTCAACCAGCTTCTTGAAAAGGTCGGCTCAAACTAAAAACCCTGTTGATATCCGAGTCTTTGACAATGTTTAAAAGTAGCTGTGTTTCTCCTTCCAACCAGAGATGTGGGCTTTTCTTTTGGCCGTGCATCTCCAGCGCAGCCCTGCAAACTGCTGCACAACTGTTGCACAAACTGCGGTGAAACCCAGAGCGAGTCGCATATTCTGAATGCGCTGTATACATGTCCTAGCCTGGTTGGTAACCGAGAGTGGGTCTGGGGAAGATTCATTCACAGCCCATTTCCAAAGGGGCGTCACCAACGGACGCCGCTCAAATGCCTCTGGGCGCAATTGGATAGTCCTTCAACCAATCAGACCAACGATCCGGGTGACGTAGCAGCTACAGCGGCATCAACGGGTTGCTGCGCTTCGGTTGAATGTAAACAAGAAGCTGCTTGCCGTCACTGCGCTATCGTCATCGTGTACAGCCCGCCTCAACGGTTGTGATTGGTGCCTCGATTTGGAAAAATTGGAAATGGGCTTGAATGGGCTCTTGGCCAGACTGACTTACAGAGCAAATCTAATATTTGCCAGAAGTTCATCAGGGTTTTCCCAGGCTATACATGTCCATAGAATGCTTCTAAATACCTGAATAATACAGAGTATCTCACATGTCTTAACCAGAAAATGCTATATTTAGAAAAAGGCCTAATTTTGAATATCTAAACAGAATATGCTGTTTACATCACCCGTATCAAATTCGGAATAATAGTGGAATATTAGGCTACATGTACATTGCTACATTTTGTTTTTTAAGCAGAGTTTTGAGCCAAAAGTGATCTCCGTGCACCAAGTGTATATATCTCCAGTAGAATAACTTATCTCTGTTTAAACTAACAAACCTCATATCTCATCAACATTCTGGTATACTGGGCATAAACAGGAGGCAGCATGTAGACTCCGCCCACTGCTGGTAGTTGTCATGGTAACGTTAGAAGCTTAAAGAGCTTAGAGAACGAGACATCGTGACCGATAAGACCCAATCAGGAGGAGAAACGTTGGCGTCAGTGTCGGTGTTGCCAAAGGTCCCCGTGTGCGGCCGTTGAGACGGCAACACAACCCCGCAGATTCCAAACCAAAACGGGTCAGAAGTGTTTCCAAATGTCTCCGGTTTAGTGGCTCGGAAACACCAGAGCAGGGGGAATGAGAGGGGGAAACGCCAGAGCAGGGGGAATGAGAGGAGGAAACACCAGAGCAGGGGGAATGAGAGGGGGAAACACCAGAGCAGGGGGAATGAGAGGGGGAAACGCCAGAGCAGGGGGAATGAGAGGGGGAAACACCAGAGCAGGGGGAATGGGAGGGGGAAACGCCAGAGAAGGGGGAATGAGAGGGGGAAACGCCAGAGAAGGGGGAATGAGAGGGGTAAACACCAGAGCAGGGGGAATGAGAGGGGGAAATGTAGCAAAAGATATTCCTTTTTTAAACCAAAACAGAGCAATGTAAATGTAGCCTTAGTTAGCATGTAAACATACTCAGTGTTGTCTTTATAGAAAAGGCATTCAATCTTCAATCGTCTTCCCTCCATCATTCCCTTCTCCTTTCCTTCCTCTCTCCTTCCCTTCTGATATCTCTGAAGGGCAGAATTTCCCCTGACTAAATGAGGGCTAAACAAACCCTTACACAATGCAGTGTTTATGAGGTCGGGGACAAAGAGCAGAGATCAGCAGAGAGAGAATACGAGGTGTTACCTCTCAGTGAGTGGCCATAAAACTGTGGCACCGGGGTCCCTCTCTTACGACCTGTGGGATTTCAAGGGGGCAGGCCAGTGTGCACGGCTGTCACAGCAGAGGGATTTATGTGACTTCTTTTGCCATTTCAAGACGAGGCCGGTGTGTGTGATTTAGGGTTTATCTGAGGTCACAGGGACCTCTCAAAGAGGATCAAGCCAGCGAGCGAACCTTTTGTCTCCTGTGTTTGTTTGTGGACACTGTTGTCTGTGAGGAAACCAACAATAATTACTTCCACAGGAGACAGGATGTCTCACTAAATGGCAGAAACAGACAACAGTGTGTGCTGGAGAGCATAAACACGGCTGGGGGGGGGGGGAAGGGTTCCGCTCAGCCAGCACAGCTTTTCAAATTTGAGTTTTTCAAATCATCTGTCTGTCTGTCCGTCCATCCTTCCATCTGTGTTTCTATTACCATTTTTACACCCAAATTAGCGTGTATATGCAGATTTGTGTGTGTGTCTGTGTGTGTCTCTGTGTGTGTGTGTGTGTGTGTGTGTGTGTGTGTGTGTGTGTGTGTGTGTGTGTCTCTGTGTGTGTGTGTGTGTGTGTGTGTGTGCATTACCCAGAGACATTAGGCTGACATATGGATTATGGTTCAGTACGGAGAAAATGTAATTAGCTTAGAGGTCCAATGCTGGAGGTCTCTCCACCCCCCACTGTGACCCTGGGTACCCCAAATCCTTTCTGCCCCCTCCCACTGTCACATAAAATGCTTTGTACTGCAGTTTGGTCCCAGCTCAGCTCGATTTCCCATTTGGTAACTTACATTTCTCTTTAGTTCAGTTCTTTTTTTTTATTTTTTTAAAACAACTGTTCAGACAGTTCTCTTCAGCTCTGCACAACCGTTAATCTCACAGATTTAAGCCTCTTTCACACATCGGTTTACTTTCACACCTGAGCTTTTTAACGTTTTACTGTAACCGAACCCTGGAGCGTTTCGTTCCAATGCTCTGGTTTGAAAGTCGACCAAACAACTGCCTGAAAACGGGGATCTCTGTTTGCTTTCAAGAGGACTAGAGTTTGTTTGCTCCGCTGGGTGACGACTCTTCAACTATTGTTTTGTTTGTTGTAGCGTGCGCGCGCCTGAGCAACCTACCACTCCTGGCCAATGAGGTGGGTGGGAGGCGGCCACAGGACGGCTACACTTCACATGAACAGGCAATCGGGCACAGGCACGCAGTTGTTCTCCGCAGAGCGTTTAACTCTATGTGTGTAGTAGATTATCGTCGGCGAGAAGAGATTAATGCCGATCACGCGTTTTTAGTAAATATCGATCGATAATGATCGGCGGTCGATCAACCGGGGCATCCCTAAGAGTAACTGTACATGTATGTGTAGACATTTGAAAAGTCCTGTTAGCAGTTAGAACCAGCACTATTTTAGCCTTGTCTTTTGTGACGCCTCACAAAGGAGACAACGAGGCACGCTCTGAAGTTACAAGCCAAACACTTTGTTTTTCCCTGTTAAACAATACCTGCACAGTAATATTTGTTCAGCTTACTTTATGTTCTCAAACACACTTGTTCAGTAATACTAGTACTTTTTTTCAGCTGTGTGTGTGTGTGTGTGTGTGTGTGTGTGTGTGTGTGTGTGTGTGTGTGTGTGTGTGTGTGTGTGAGCTCATTTATTTACATACATTTTACATAAACACTCAACTATGTCATCTCCTGTGTACAGAGATGTACATGTATTACATCAGCCTTTGTTAAAGGTAAATAGCGTGCACACACCCACACACACACACACACACACACACACACACACACACACACACACACACACACAGCTAAAAGTAGAATGTCTGTACAAGTCTCTTCAATGGACAGACAGTCCTGTCCTTCTAAAACCTAAAACAGTTTGTCTACTAAACTGACCAGTATATATATGTGTGTGTGTGTGTGTGTGTGTGTGTGTGTGTGTGTGTGTGTGTGTGTGTGTGTGTGTGTGTGTGTGAGATTAAAACTGCGCCAGCTTGGTGTTTCAGTGTGTGACATTCCATATTACAAGAATTTGTCTCAAGGTTGTACAAAAAGCTCCCTAAAATGAGAAGGACAGCTGAAAGAAAGTGTACTGTATATTCTTACTGATAACACATAGAAATACAAACCAAGAGAGATGATTTTAAATGTGTGAATACTTACAGTATGTATACACACATTCCTGTGTGTTTTCAGCAGTGGTGGAATGTAACTAAGTACATTTACTCCAGTACTGTACTTAAGTCCAAATGTTGAGGTACTTGTACTTTACTTGAGTCTTTTTCTTTTCATGCCACTTTCTACTTCTACTCCGCTACATTTCAGAGAGAAATATTGTACTTTTTACTCCACTACATTCATCTGACAGCTTTAGTTACTAGTTACTTTACACATTAAGATTTCTGCGCACACAAAACACATATAGTTTATAAAATACAATGTTTTTATTATAAATTAAACTCAACAATATAACGGCCTACTGAAATAGACAATTAAACACTTGACTGATACAACTGTTTGGATCGTTACCAGTTTCTGAAATGTGAGAATCTTTCTACATTGAGTACTTTTACTTATAATACTTTAAGTACATTTTCCTGATGATACTTGAATACTTTTACTTACGTAACATTTTCAATGCAGGACTTTTACTTGTAACAGAGTCTTTTTTACGGTGAATACTTCATTCACCGCTGGTTTTCAGTATAGATCAGAATAGGTCATAAACAGATACCCAGAGTGTGTGAGGGAGGGACGAAGTGCTGTGAGGTATGCAGACAACACCAGTCGGGCTACATTCCTTGAATACCAGATACACTCCCTCCACCTCTTTCTACACCTGTGTAGTACAGACTGCTTGGAATAATGCTTGTCCCTAGCCAAGGAATTTGGGCCTTGGAACAAAGTGAATTTTTTCGGGCTGACTTTGCAAAGCTATGTACTGCTGTGTGTATGCATGTGTTGGGAGATTAGGTTTTGAAAGCTTCACTTGCCTCTGTCAGTGTCAGTATTTACATTTTTGTTGTCTTGCAGAGAAGCTCCGCGGTACTTGCACTCATGTTGTTGGGCCCAACTCAAAGCCTCTTCCTCCTGGAAATGATGGAAACAGATCACAAATGCTCTTGGCCCTGCTGAACTCCCCTCTCTTGGTTTGAGGCAGAGGGAGAGGTGGGTGCGCTCCAGTTCTGGAGGGCTGGTGAAAACACTCAGGCCTATGATTTCCACCAACAGGTCTAAAACAACTTTCACTGGGTCTAACCCGTTTTTATTTCCCTCTGGTACGTTTAGTATGATTGATCAGATTGGATCACCTGGATCTGTTTTCATAATCCGGCAGCCGCTGCATTAGTACATTGTCCTTGGACTGTAAGGACTTCACAGTGGCTTCGTTGGCAGTAGTTTCGCATTCCTCCACAGCGCTGCGGAGGAAGGTCTGGCTAGTCCACACAGCATTCGTGGAAAAACGTGCTCTGGTTTATTGGCATTCCTTTGAACCAATCACAATCGTCTTGGGTGGCTCTAACCCCTGGACACAATGACGGTGCCTCTGCAAAATAGCCTCGGGAAGGAACTTGTTTTGGTGGAACATGTGTGCGTTCAAAAGTAGTTTTAGTCGTGCAACAGAAAACTCAGATTGGACAGATAGTCTAGCTAGCTGTCTGGATTTACCCTGCAGAGATCTGAGGAGCAGTTAACCATAGTCCTCAGAAATCCACCGGAGTTTAGAACGCCAACACAAAGAAAGAGGAAGGGGACGGACATCTGGCATAAAAAGAATGACATCCGGCGGAATTTCCGGCGGCACCGGAGCAATCCCGGAAGTGGGATGTCTTCGATTTAGACTACCGTGGCGGTGACTACAGATTCTGTCTTGGCTAGGCAGCTATTGAATGACACCATCTGTGTTTCCAGTGATTCAACTGATGCCTTTAGAGACTGGGTTGACTGCTGCATTAGGGTAGACATGTCTTTTTTGTAGTTATCATGTTGTCTGTTGAGAAGAGATTCCAGTTGGCTCCTGGGGATTGGATCCGTTTTTCTGGCTAGCTTCAGCTCTGTTGTGTTTAGACCTCCGTTGTGTGCCTGTCGCAGCTAAACACTAAATGCTTCGTGTTCATTTAGCTGTTATAAAATCGCCGAAGCTTAAATGTCAAATACGTCAACGGAATTGCTACAAGTGTAAATGTAAAGATACTTCAGGGGACCCTCCTTCCTGCTTACTCTTCTCACATCAAGGGTTTGTGTCATTTTTGTTTAGTTACAGTGATTCCCTGCTGCAATGACACTACAATGACACCAGCAGAGCAGACGGGGAAGACTGGAAACACTGACCAATCAGAGCAGAGTCTTTCTTTGTGGGAAAAACATTGTCAGTTTGTCCTGCAGTTCTGCTCAATAACGCCATCTCTAGAGTGTGCTCCCAATTTAGGCCTTGAGTTAGGCCATTAAGTCCTTGAATCTGACCCTTTGCTGCATGTCATCCCCCCTCTCTATCCCCTTTCTTGCCTTTTAGCTATCCTATCAATTAAAGGCCATAAAAAGCCCCCTTAAAGTTATCTTTAAAAAAAAATTAATAAATAATGCCATCTCTTTGCACGTTCAACCCAGCAGAGATCCGCCTGGGCCAGCCGACTATTTAGATTGCTGCATCTGTAAGTAAAAAAGTGGGTGTAAAGAGACAGTGGATTGTCCTCTGCTACACCAACAGCTGACTCACATACAGCTTTACATTTGTAATTTTATACCTGCTCCTCCAAAACACTTCAGCTGACACTCTTGTTTCAACATGTATTATGGAGCTTATTCATCTGAGCGAGAAACAGACACACACTGTGGTTTTATATCTGTTTTCTCCCTCCAAGGTTGGAGCGCTTTGTTTTGTTCTGCTCAGTCTGTCTGACTAAGTTATTCCCCAAACAACAGACCTGCTGTCTTACAACCATGGCACGCACACACACACACACACACACACACACACACACACAGACATACACAAATAGATTTCATAGACTGCCACAGGGCTAACAGCAGTAAAACAAATCACCAGTCTACCTGGCAAAACAATCACACACACATTGCCACACATATAAAAGTCCATCTTTAATTTCTTAACAGTTTGTGTCATTGCATCATTAACTAGAGGCTACAACAGCTGTTTACCACATGAGAAACAGACAGTGTGTGTGTGTGTGTGTGTGTGTGTGTGTGTGTGTGTGTGTGTGTGTGTGTGTGTGTGTGTGTGTGTGTGTGTGTGTGTGTGTAGTTCTGACTATCCACAGAGATGTGGCAGTTTTGATTTAGAGCACAGTTCCCAGGAATACTTTTGCTCACAGAAATACAGAGCATTCCAGTTCTAATTCTAATACAGTTTTTCTTGATTGCTTTGACCTGCTTAAACAAACTGGGATCCACTCGTTTTTCATCATCACTGTCTCAGCAGAGCAGAAGACACCTTTTGCAAATGTGTTAACCCTTTCTCATTGGATTGACACATTTCCCCCCACCCTTTTGCAGAGCAGTTAATACAGATGTCATTCAAGCAGTCCAAACTCCATTGTTTTAGCTATGGTAACCAAACAGAAGCTATCAGTTCCTAACTATTAGCAACTACCTACATCAGTATGACATCACTGAAGCACATGTTTGACACTCCTTCACACAAATCTTCAATTAGCAATCAGTCTGCAGGGTTAGGCCATGTGGCCCCATCGTCAGGACAGAAGAGACTGAGTATCAATAGTAGCTATTTCCTATACTCTACAGTAATAGATGTTTATACTTTACTGTAAGAGATTTTATTTTTATTTTCTTAATTTTTTATACTCTAATAGATTTTATTTTGGTTTACATGTATTTTGTGTAATATTGACAGTATTTCAGTTTTCAGCCACAGTTTGAAAATAAGAATCAATGGAATCAATAAAATGTGCATCAAAGCATTTCTGATTCTGGATCCAATTCTTTGCAAGAAGGCAAATATGACAACAAATGTCACTGGCATGAAAGCTACGTACAGTAATAGGCTACAGTGACAAGCAATGGTGCACTGATTCACACTGAGTGCTGTATTTAGTATTTTGTTGTCCACTGTGTAATGGTTGATTGGAAGAGCTCATACACTTGTTTGCAAGTTGTGTTGTTTGAAGGCAAAATTAGCTTTTGTTGCATATTTTAAATGTTTTGGCACGGTTAGAGCCTTTTGCAAACAAAATGTGTCATTTAGACCATGAGTGCCACTGTTTCAGCCTGTGTGTTAACTGTTTTGAAAAATGTGGAGTTTGAGTTGACTGCTGGGTCAAACAATCAAGAAAAACAATAATGTAATATAGACATTTAAGTTTTTGTAAATCAAAAGAACTTTTAGAATGTCAATGTTGAGAAATGTGCTGTGTGACTTCTATTAGTAATTGTAATTTCCCCACTGGGGATCAATAAAAAGTATAAATTATAAAATTATTCATTATTATTCTACCACTAAGGCAGCTTTTAAAAAGATTGGAGCCAGTGTTAATGTCCCAAAATGCCTATTCACTAACACTTGCACTTTAATAGCAGGCAACCTTGCAACTGCTCTTTTGAGAAAAACTAATTTGCCAACAAAAGCAAAGCACAAGCCTGGAGTCTTCCCAGTTGTAGTGCATTTGAGCTGGGGCTTTTAGAGGAGGGCCCTGGTGTTGAGGTTGAAACTGAAATTGTCTGCAACACAAATGCCTGGGTTACGTACTACTACAGGCTCAGATTATTATTCTAAGTATTCAGTGGCTAGACGAGCACTTTTGTGAAGGTAAATACAAGCTGCACATTTGTCCTATTACAGTTTTTCTTGATTGTTTGACCCAGCAGTCAACTCAAACTCCACATTTTTCAAAACAGTTAACACACAGGCTGAAACAGTGGCACTCATGGTCTAAATGACACATTTTGTTTGCAAAAGGCTCTAACCGTGCCAAAACATTTAAAATATGCAACAAAAGCTAATTTTGCCTTCAAACAACACAACTTGCAAACAAGTGTATGAGCTCTTCCAATCAACCATTACACAGTGGACACCAAAATACTAAATACAGCACTCAGTGTGAATCAGTGCACCATTGCTTGTCACTGTAGCCTATTACTGGACGTAGCTTTCATGCCAGTGACATTTGTTGTCATATTTGCCTTCTTGCAAAGAATTGGATCCAGAATCAGAAATGCTTTGATGCACATTTTATTGATTCCATTGATTCTTATTTTCAAACTGTGGCTGAAAACTGAAATACTATCAATATTACACATAATACATGTAAACCAAAATAAAATCTATTAGAGTATAAAAAATTAAGAAAATAAAAATAAAATCTCTTACAGTAAAGTATAAACATCTATTACCGTAGAGTATAAGAAATAGCCACTATTGATACTCAGTCTCTTCTGTCTTGATGATGGGGCCACATGGCCATGATTGATAATGTGATCAATAACAGTTGCCCGAATTTCATCAGAAACCTGAGCCCTTCCAACTATACCTCCACCTCGCACTCGGACTCCTCTACCTCTTCCTCTCACACTCATCTGCCTTTGACCTCTTCCATCCATGTTGGCAAAGAACAACACAGACGCTGCACCTTTAAGGCCTGCAGACTGATTGCTATTTGAAGATTTGTGTGAAGGAGTGTCAAACATGTGCTTCAGTGATGTCATACTGATGTAGGTAGTTGCTAATAGTTAGGAACTGATAGCTTCTGTTTGGTTACCATAGCTTAAAACAATGGAGTTTGGACTGCTTGAATGACATCCGTGTTAACTGTTCTGCAAAAGGGTGGGGGGAAATGTGTCAATCCAATGAGAAAGGGTTAACACATTTGCAAAAGGTGTCTTCTGCTCTGCTGAGACAGTGATGATGAAAACCGAGTGGAGCCCAGTTTGTTTAAGCAGGTCAAAGCAATCAAGAAAAACTGTAACTTACGTTGCAGCTTGTTTCACCGCTGCCGACTGCAGCGATCTCTCTTAATACTGGACCAATGTGGTTGTTGTCCTCATTAGTCACTTGGACACAAAAACATGGGAAAATAGGGTCCAGGTTGTAAGTAAAAGTAAAACTCTCCGCCCATTTCAGAAAGTGTAAAGGATCCAAACAGTTGTGTGTTTAATGTTCTAATCATTTCAGCTGGACTTGTAGGCCGTTATATTGTTGGCTAGTTTCATTTAGAATAAAACATCAGATTTAATAAACTACATGTGTTTTGTGTGCAGAAATCTTAATGTGTAAAGTAACTAGTAACTAAAGCTGTCAGATAAACATAGTGGAGTAAAAAGTAAAAATGTTCTCTCTGAAATGTAGCGGAGTAGAAGTAGATGTAAGTGGAATGAAAAGAAACGACTCAAGTAAGGTACAAGTACCTCAACATTTGGACTTAATTACAGGACTGGAGTAAATGTACTTAGTTACATTCCACCACTGGTCAGCATGCATGACCAATAATACTCTTCACACTCAGGTTATGCATTATCATCACCATCAGCAGTTCAACCAGTCCAACCTGCATTTCAGCTGATACTAAAACAGCACTGATGTGCAGCATTTGACGCCTGGAGGGATGCTGCTGCTATATATCAAGACAGGCCTGTTTTCAACACCTGCATGTAGTCTGGGTGGGTGTGGAGCCACAGGAGTGGAATAGTGGAGCAATCCTTTGACGTCAGTCCAGCTGCGTCTGCAGGGCTCCTCCTGACTGTGTACAGCCATGGAGTGGATGACAATAGGGAACAAGGTGAGCCTCAGAGGGGGGGCAGAGCTGTCATACCAGCATAGGCTCACCTGAGAAACTTGAATCAACTGGATCTTCTGCCTCAGGTACACATGCAGTGATGCAGGCTTAGGTTGCACTTTATTTTAGCTTAGTTGGTGGAGCAGGCGCACATGTGTAGGGGTTTGCTTCTCGATGCAGCGAACGCGGGTTCGGCTCCGACCTGCGGTCCTTTGCTGCATGTCATTCCCCCTCTCTCTCCCCTTTCATGTCTTCAGCTGTTCTGTGGAAATAAAGGCCTAAAATGCCCCCCAAAAAATAATCTTAAAAAATAAAAATAAAAAAGATGTAATATGACCTACTGTGTATCAAATTAGACCATAACTAGAAATAATGTCATTTTTTTAGACAGAAAACAAACAGTTATACCCTAAATTAAGGCCAAACGCCCAAATTATCCTTCAATTAGTACATAAATAAGAGATAGATATTTATAGTTATGGTCTAATTTGATACAAAGTACGGCATATTACGTCTTTTTAATGTACCGGAAAATAAAGTACGACCCAGGCTTGTTAAAAATGTAATAAAGAGATAGTATTGTCCGATAAGTCTCCTTTAACTGAATGAGACCCAAAAATGTCAACACGCCATTGACCTTTGCCTCTATCTGACAGATATTAAGAACAGAAGGAGTCATCACAAAGTTATGTCAAAATCATCCAAACTGCATTATCATGTCATCATATCTATGTCAGTTGAAGCAATACGTCAACATTGTAGGGAACGCCTATTCGAAGAATCCATCTACCGGCACATTCCATTATATCCTGTTTGTTTAATCGGTACAGAGGCCAAAGTGTGAAACAGAGGATTTGGTTCCCTTTGCTATTGAGCTGCTGGCTGTAGCTTAATGTTCACCATACATGCATGGCAGTGGTATCAGTGTTTTTATCTAACTGTTCCTTTAAGAACGGATCTGGATGCTCAGTCGGGGTCACTCCCTCACTATTCCCTATATATAGTGTTTATTAAATAGTGAACAGCATCATGTAAACAAACCGATACAAAAATACTTCTAATATGTCCCTGAAACAAACTGAGCACCCAGGAGGAAAGTAAAAGGTTGTGTATTATATATGTTGCGTGTTACATTTCCACTGTTTAGAAACTAAAGCCCGCTACATTTTTCCTTTTCAGTTTCCGCGGGTCATTCTACTTCTTCTTCTCCTCCGGGAAAACGCGGCTGCGTTGCATTGTGGTATACGGGAGTAAAATGTAGGGTACATCATACGTAGTGCATTGTGGGTATTTTATAGTGGACTATATAGTGAATGAAATTAACCACGGAGAATTTGAACACCACTACAAAATGGCGAACACACTATATAGTGCACTGTTTCCGTGATAGGGAACGGTTTCAAACAAAGCTAGGGTAATCTCAGGTCTACAAAAAAAACCCCAGATGTAAAACCAGGGGCATGGGGCACCATGGTAGCTCACCTGACCTGGCTGAGAGTGCACTACATGTACTAAGGCTCCGTTCTTACCACAGCGGCCCAGGTTTGAGTCCGAACCGCGGCCCTGTGCTGCATGTCATTCCCTCTCTCCCTCTCCTCCTTTCCTGTCTTAACCCTTGTGTTGTCTTCCTGTCGACCGTGCAACTTTTTGTTTTTCTGGGTCAAAATTTCAAATGAAAACTTTTCTAGCTTTTCTTGATGTTTTTTTGCCACTTTTTCCAACGTTTGTCACTTTTCCCTGACAAAGTTATTTTTTTTTCCCCCCACGTTTTTGAAGCTTTTTCTGACATTTTTGTCACTTTTTTCAACGTTATTTTATCAATTTTTTTTCAAATGCTATAAATTTGAATAAAACACCCAAGTACTGAACTGATTTATTTTACTTGTGAAGAGCGTTGCATGGAACCATCCACATTATTTTTTTGACAATTTGGTTGAAAGAAAACCAAATGTTCTCATATAGAAACTTTTTGAAAATGGATCTAATTTGACCCGAGAACAACAGGAGGGTTAAGCTGCCCTGTCAAATAAAGACCAAATAGCACCAATATAATCTAAAAAATGATGAAAAATCTTACAAGAAATCAAAAAACTAAAATGCATGTACTCTTAATTAGGACATAAAACACTGGGAGTATGGCAGGCCGTTTTAACATTTAATAGCTAGACTGGATTAATCTAAAATTAAAATTATGATTAGTAACAATTACATTTTAGGCTACATTTACATTGCTAAGTTTTGGTTTAAAAAGGAATATCTTTTCCTCCGTTTGCCCCTCTCATTCCCCCTGCTCTGGCGTTTCCCCCTCTCATTCCCCCTGCTCTGGTGTTTCCCCCTCTCATTCCCCCTGCTCTGGCGTTTCCCCCTCTCATTCCCCCTGCTCTGGCGTTTCCCCCCTCTCATTCCCCCTGCTCTGGCGTTTCCCCCTCTCATTCCCCCTGCTCTGGCGTTTCACCCTCTCATTCCCCCTGCTCTGGCGTTTCCCCCTCTCATTCCCCCTGCTCTGGCGTTTCCTCCTCTCATTCCCCCTGCTCTGGCGTTTCCCCCTCTCATTCCCCCTGCTCTGGCGTTTCCTCCTCTCATTCCCCCTGTTCTGGCGTTTCCTCCTCTCATTCCCCCTGCTCTGGCGTTTCCCCCTCTCATTCCCCCTGCTCTGGTGTTTCCTCCTCTCATTCCCCCTGCTCTGGCGTTTCCCCCTCTCATTCCCCCTGCTCTGGCGTTTCCCCCCTCTCATTCCCCCTGCTCTGGCGTTTCCCCCTCTCATTCCCCCTGCTCTGGTGTTTCCCCCTTTCATTCCCCCTGCTCTGGTGTTTCCCCCTCTCATTCCCCCTGCTCTGGTGTTTCCAAGCCCCTAAACTGGAGACATTTGGAAACACTTCTGACCCGTTTTGGTTTGGAATCTGCGGGGTTGTGTTGCAGTCTCAACGGCCCCAAACGGAGACTTTTGGCAACACAGACACTGACGCCAACGTTTCGCCTCTTGATTGGGTCTCATCGGTCACGACGTAAAGCTTAAAGCTACTAACGTTACCATGGCAACCACCAGTAGCGGGCGGAGTCTACATGCTGCCTCCTTTATGCCCAGTATACCAGAATGTTGATGATATATGAGGTTTGGGCATTATACATAAGGATTTAATGATGTTAAATTTAGTTTTGACTAGTGCAATCAAAGTTGTAGTAATCTTAAAAAATAAATTACTAGTAGGAATGTTATTGTGGATATCTATGTCCTTAAATAATAATAATCTGAATATCACATTTACCGTTTCACATCCCGTTAGATGTTCCACTCGCTACTTCAGGCTGCGGCCGACAGTAACGTTACGCTTGGCATATCGTCTGTTCGTGAAAATCTCGATTTGGGGACAATGACACAGCTGTTTAGCTAGCTTGTCTTGTTGTTAAGCATACTGTCTAATTATATTCACTGATTGTCAACTGCACGCAATGTTATTGACTCTGAATCTTGTTAGCATAACGTTAGCTGGCTAACATCTCGTAACGGAGCCAAAAGGTTCCACGAGCTGAGCGGAGTATAAATATCTCCTGTTGCCAGTCATATCTAAGATCTGTCCAATTTATTGGAGCAGTGGACGTTTGCATTGCATAAAAACCTTATGGGATGGGAATGACTGTACCAGGTTTAGTTAGTCAAACCCTCAGGTGTTACCAGGGAAACCGAAAACCTGTTGTTTGCAAAAGACTTGATGACACATGAAACTATAAATGAATGGTCTTAAAAAATGTACTTTGGCAATTGGCCATGGTATAAGTGGGTCAGTGACCTTTCAGGTATCAGGTAATTAATGGACTCCCCCGTCGGGAATAGAGAAAATTGGTCTTGCAAAATTGGCAACAAAACGAAATTCCCATTGAAGCATGCTGCATCATGTCTGACTAATTTCTGACATATACTGGAAGGTAG
Source organism: Sander vitreus (assembly GCF_031162955.1). NCBI lineage: Eukaryota > Metazoa > Chordata > Actinopteri > Perciformes > Percidae > Sander > Sander vitreus. Next base: position 5,524,916 of record NC_135869.1, on the reverse strand, counting down.
CACAATCCATGCAATAAAGAAGCAGCCTTCTTTTTGTTGTAATAGAATCTTGGTTTATGCTAACTCAACTCTGCAGGAGAAGTGACTTCAACACTTCAGTGTCATCTTAATTACCAGGGACTAGGCGGTGTCTGTTACATCGTTCAGCTTTAGGAGGCGTTTTAATGTCAGGGCTTGCTTTCTAACATTGTTGTGTTTGGTCTACATGTGCACAGACACGCAAAAGGTTTGTCCAAACAATGGCGCAAACAATACTTTGTACTAAACGAAGTTAACTATTTGAGTAAGCACTTTTTTAAAGCTTTTACAACATAAATCTGAGTGAACTAAGAAGTCCCGTGTTGTGTTCACTTTACTTGCGCCATTGTAGTGTCAGATCTGTCAGGACATGAAAGCTGGGAAAACTCTCCCATCTGGTGCTCCAGTGACGGGGCTGAGCAAAAAGACTACACAGGGAGGGGCTGTGTTTGCCGTTGCGTTACACCCTCTGATTAAAACACACTGGTTCCTCCAGTCATGATCTGCGATTAGTACCGTAATCTCTTAAACCATTAGAAGAAAACCTCCATTCTCCACTAAGGCAAACTGTTCCAGGCTTGTAACTGCTCTTAAATGCATATTGAATTGGTTGCATTGTGTAGAAGAATTGATACAACAATATTTTTTTTATGGCCACACTGCCATGACACAGAGCTGGATTTAAAATCAGCAAAGTATCCTTTTATGCAAATACAAAGGCCAGCTTAATGTAGACGTAGCATGAGAGCAGGGGATGGGGATGGGGATGGGTGTGATTGTGTCATATATATACTGCCATTCACTGCTTTCCATCGTTGTATTTGTTGTATTTTTTCAGTGACTTCTTGGATGACTAGTCCTCTGAATGAGTTGAGAGGCTATCTCTTGGTTAACATGGACAGCTGCCATATAGCAGTTACTAACTTTATGTTTTATGAAGAAATGAGAGTGACATTTTACCTAAAAAAACATTGTATCAATTATTCTACACAATGTAACCAATTCAGGATGCATTCAAGAGCAGTTATAAGCCTGGGACTGTGGAGAGTGGAGGTTTTCTTTTAATGCTTTAGTAGATTGTGGTAACATTGGGTTTTGGATGCACTCAGTTCTATTTTGGAAGGCATGTCTCATTTGAAATGGTGCGTTAAGCCAGAGCCTCCATTTAACTGGCCTGGCTTGGGTGGACGGACAGACATGTAGATACTAATCAAAAACCACAGAGCTTTCTGCAATTACTGTGCTGCTGTAAGAAGGGAAGTATGGCATACACACAGAGGAGAGACGGAGAAGAAAAGGGAAGCAAGTCAACTAATCTCTGTATGTGGCTATGAGAGTAATCAAATGTAGTGACAAGATGTTTGTCTTAATGTAGAAATGGTGACTGATTGCATTAATTGTGCCAATTGATTAAAAGTTAGGAGGCAGTAAAACTGTTAAATGCAGAAGAATGTTTCTAAATGTATGATTCTTTTGCACAGGGAGCTTGAGCAGAGGCAGAAAGAAGAACGGAGGCGCAAAGGCAGATGGAGAGTGAAGATAAAAAGTGAAGCAGAGCCAGAGCTAGACATCTGGTTGGGTTTGGTCCTGATCCTGTGTGTGGTGAGGCCTGCTGACATCTGTACCAGGGTAACTCCAGAGAGAGATGTAGCCGCAACCACAGCTAATGGGAGACAGCTGGCCACTGCTGCCCTGACTTGTGTGCTGGACTGAAACTATGTTAAAGGGTAATATCCATGCATTGAAGTCTAAGTGATTAATGTGAACAAAAATCTTTGAAAATTGGTCCAGTATTGAGTGACAACGCCGTAACCGGCATCCGCCAACCAGCCTGCAATGTCACATTACACAATTACTGTAAAGTTACATTTAAGTTTTAGTGTTCAGCTCTAAGATGGACTATTTACTTTATTTATAAAACTATTTGCGTCCAACCGACTGATAACAACCTAGTTTTGGAAGTAACTAGGAAGTAGTTTACAAGAACAACCACGAGCTAGCAAGCTGCACTCTTAAAATGTCAAGTTTAGATAAACAGTTGGACCGTGCAACAAGGCAGGCCTGCTTGGATCTTTCGGGGAATGATTGTAAAGATTTACAAAGAATATGTTTACGGCAGGGGTCTTCAACATTTTTTAAGCCAAGGACCCCTGAACTGAAAGAGAAACGGAGCAGGAACCCCCTACTACATAGGTTGTCTAAACTGAAGTTGCATATTAAACTGGGCCTACAATTACATGCAGGGGCATCCTAAAGGCTTTATACATACTTTTTATACAAGCTTTTAAAATAGCCTTATAATTGTTCGCATGATTTTATAAATCATGTTTTAGTGTTAAACATACATACACAGTGAATCCTTAGGATGAACTGTATCTGTGGATGGCTACCTTAGTGACTACCTTACCTATAGGCCAGTCAGCCTATCATCGGTGGGGATTTATATTTGCTAATAATATGTTGGATTCATGTTAAGACTTTTTATTATTTGAAAAAGCTTTCCAAAAATTTAAAATAATTTGGAGGCCCCCCTGCCTTGACTCTGAGGACCCCCTAGGGGTCCCGGACCCCCTGTTCAAGATCCCTGGTTTACGGCATTTCCTCTCTAACTGGGATGAAGAGCAAATGATGTTTGACCATGTATCCTGCTAATTTAAATAGCTCACGTTACTGTATTGTGTCAACAGTTAACTTCATTTAATATTGTATGTGGTACGGTGTTTTCTTTTGCGGGGTGCAAATGTTTCACCAAAACCAAAAATCCAAAATCCCGAGACTATTTTGCAGAGCCACTGGCGCTGCGTCCGGAGCTCAGACGATTGTGATTGGTTTACTGTTAAGAATGTGTCTGTGGTGTAGCCAGACTTTATGTGGAGATAAGTCTAGCAATGTGATACTATTGCAAACTAGACCCAAAAAAAAAGCAGATCACCTAAGAAAGTGAAAGATTTAATGAAAAGATGGTAATTTAATCAAGCCTGAGTAAATTGAAGTGGGCTCTCGCTGGCTAAAGACTTTTCATGGGGAGGGTTTTCCTGTCCATTCTGCTGACTCAATAATCCTGCTACTTACTCATTGCTCTAACAGCTGAGTCGCAGCAGGAGGGAGCCTCCAATAAGGGATAATTGGATTGACTGCGCAGTAGGCTAAGTGGGCCCAGGAGGGTTGGACCAGTGACTGAAAGACTCTAGGGGAGATGGGACAGAGCAGAGTTACCTCTAACTGAAGGCTTCACACAAGTGTTGGAATCAGAGGTCATAAGGTAATGTGGTCATTTCGTCAAACAATTATCCACATCTACTAAAAACTTTAACAAGCAGAATAAATGAACATGAAAATTAAATAAAGTATCTTCAAATAATGTTTCATATAAATGATGTATACATTTGAAATTGTTGTGTATGAACTCAACCCATGCAAAAAAAATAAAAGCATCAAGTTGAGATTTGGATGAAACAAACAGATGTTGCATGTAAAATGCCAGATGTAGCTTGACTAGTGTCATATTTAGCATGCGTATGGCGTTTGTATAAATTGGACGTGGGGATTAGACTGCAGGTTTTAACATATGGCAACTGGTAGAAGTGACTGGTGGGGGTTGGGCGGCGATCTGATCTTCAGTACCTCCAGCTCTGAGGCTGGGAGGAGAGTGGACGCCAGGCAAAACTAAATATTTGTTTTTGCCGAAACGTAGTAGTATAGATGTAGCTTTATCGAAAACAAATCCCACGAAAAGACCAAAACCAACAATGTGTTAAGGGGCCAATATCGGCTGCATGCGTCTGTCTCGGGCGAGCGGGCAGCTTTTTTCAACTGCAACTCCGCTGAACATCCAGGCACTTTCGCCACTGTGCAAACTTCGCAAATACCGCTGTTCTCATAGCAAATTAGTTCTAATACCAATGCTTGGTCAGTGTCTTTCAGCATCAGATACCGTAAGATGACGTAGTATTAAGAGAGACAACGGTAGTGAGTAGCATGAAAGACCAAAAGCTGTGTAAGGAAGTTGGTTGGGGTGGTGGATGGATCAAACATCACAGGACTTTCACCCAGGAGACGTACATTTTGTAACCCAGCCACCATCTTTTCCCAGACCTAGCTGTTCCCGTTCTTGTGCCGCATGTCAGTTAAACGTACGTGTCTAAAATTGACGCCAAAATCCTAGACCTGAGTCCCGAGGGCGTCAAACAGTGACGCCTAGGGTCCAGACCCAGAGCATCAAATAGTAATGCCAACAGTTCCGACCAATTGCGTCTAAATATGACGCAAAAAGAGACCGCCCCACCCCCCAATTTCCAACAAATGACATAATTGGTCTTGTCTTCACAACGAGTCGATCAACCCTTTCAAAAACACAGTCAACCCTGGTTGAGCCCTCTGTGAGAAAGGGGTACCAAGATCATATATTTGCTAAAACAACTTTAAAACGTACACATGCTCCACCAAAACAAGTTCCTTCCGAGCCTATTTTGCAGCGGCACTGCGGTTTTTCACCGGTGCTTAGCACTGCCCAAGACTATTGTGATTGGTTTAAAGAAATGCCAATAAACCAGAGCACGTTTTCCTCCCATCCCCGAATGCTATGTGGAGTAGCCAGACTATCCTCCAGCGTGCTTTGGGGGAAGGTCTGGTAAAGCGAGAATAGGTATCAGAGAACAGAGAACAGACAAGTCATGTGGGTGGGGGCTGGGCTGTAACATTCCTTTGTGATCTCCACTGGCTGGATTCCAGAGGGTCACCATTATAACATTATATCAACAAGCCTTATATTAACAACAATACAAGTTCCAGTGTGCAGTTAAGTGTCAGTTAAATGCCATCGTGAACTAAAATCCATATTTTGTATGATTACTGCAGAATAACATTTACATTTTAGACGTTAGGCGTTGGTGTCTTGATAGGGATGCCTAATACATCTTTAAGGTCACAGGAGGTTTCTTAAATGGATATTGTAAAATAAGTTGGATACCTTTTTGGCTTACTGGTTTACTATGGCTCTCTCTCTCTGTATAGTGTGCCACTATTATTGATTTCTATTGTGTATGTTTGAGTGTGCGCGCTTACCTGCCTGCCTGTGTGTACAGTATGTTCGTTTGAAGTCTACCTTGCTCACACCTTGCTTTCATTTCTCCTTCAAATATTCATGAAAGACCAAACCTCTCATATTTGATTCATGCTACTCTATGCACTTATAACAAATATTATCCTAACTCCACACATTTCCAGAACTTTCAACCAGTTCAAGTAGTCAAAAGCTCTTGAAAAGGCCAACAAGTAGGCTTTGAGTCCCTATTTTTTGTCACAACTACATTTTCAGAGGTCATGAATTAACTTTATTTATATATATATATATATATATATATATATATATATATATATATATATATATATATATATATATATATATATATATATATATATATACACACACACACAGATGGAACCAAGTGGGAACCAATGGGCTTGAATCTCAGAGCCACAGACAGGGTGGTAGGCCAGGAAATATTTAGCAACGGACCAGCTGATTTTTTGTTTTGGCCTTTTTTATGGGAGTTGTTAACAATAAGAAATATTTAGAGTAACATCAGAAACAGTACTCAGTTGGTCATTACTCTAAGTAGCAAATCTGTACCTGTGAGTACTGGCCCATTTCAAGCACTGATTGTATTACATTGTAATGTGCTCAGACAAAAACAACTTGCATGTTGTAATCTAAGACATTTTTGAGAAGCTCAAATTTACCAAAGAGTTGATTCAACACAGTCCCAACATTAGAAGCTTCACAAAGACATGATGTATTTGATGGCCACTGGATTTCAACTTATTGGGCAGGGAATGTATTGTCACTTATTTTGTACAGCTGTATCCAGTATGTTATGTGTAACGCCCTGCAGTATCCATCATTCACCAGGGGTCCGTTTCAGGAAGGAGGTTCAACAAACTCTGAGTCTAACCCTGATGTCTGAGTTGATTTACCCTGAGATGGGAAACTGAGTTTTCGGTTCCAGAACAGCTGATATGAGTTGGTTCAATCAACTCCGAGTAGGTTCACGCGCGTGCACCACCACAATAAAAAGGCAGTATGAATGGAGCCATGATACTACGATTCACCATGGTAACAACCACAAACAAACGGGTCGGCAGAAATACTCATGCGTACAAACGAGTTTGAACATGTATTTAGTTAAAAAAGCAAGACAGCGGCTGGTGCTGCAACAGAGAGAGAATTGGTGTGGGAGAAAATTGCTGCTCGAGTCAATGCGTAAGCATTAACAGTGTATTCATTTCATATTTAATCACAGTTAACTGATAATATTACTGGTGAAAACTGGAATTGTATTACACCTATAATTTCATTTAGGTGCAATGCTGCAGGCGAAAAAGCTATACTAATCCCATTCTGAGGCTGCAGCACCATGATCATTAACATAACTATAATTTATAAACATTTATTTCTTTTTAATGGCTCTCACTGGTTTGTGTCCAGGGAACAATACAAAAAACGTTTCAGAGCGAGTCACACTTTTCTGACGGCTCTGCATACAGTGGCTTTACTATTACAGTATGATCCGCATCACCAATGTTATAAAGAAAACTGCCGTAATGTGACACAAAGAATCTGCTGGGATGTTAAAGCCTGTCCACGATGGTGGATGTTAGTGATATGAGGACGGATAAGGTATCTACATATCTGATGGACTGTGAAAAAATGTGGAAATGAAAATACATTTAGTCGGGACTCAATATCATCTCTCTCTCTGTGAAGTAATACAGCTTTTTCATCAACAGGATCGTTGACAAAAGGACACGACATGTTTGAGAAAACATGAAACGTTTTATAATCTGCCTAACAATAAGTTTCATTTATTAAGTGTTTATTCGTGCAGATAACAAACTGCATTAAAAATGCACCTGATACAGACTGAATGAATGAATGAGGAAATGAGAGAGAAGAAACCTGGAGTTTCTTGAAGAAAACCTGCTCCCGACCAGGTTAGGTTCACAGACTCAGTTACCATAGTAACTGACTCTGAGGTTAAGTTACCTCTCTTTCTGAAACAGAAAACCCAGAGTTTCCCTCATCTCAGGGTTAACAAACTCTGAGTTTTCACTAAACCTGCTTTCTGGTACGGACCCCAGTTCATCGTTTCCAGATAACAGTAGCTGTGTATGCTGTGGGAGCACTGCTGATGTGTTTAAAGGCATGTTCTGACAACACTGGATGGATCATTAGTATGAACCTGTCAGACAATACCATCTCCCATTCCCCCTAATGCACCGTGACTGAATCCTCTAAAACTCAGGTTGGTCAAATTCTCAGCTGTCTTAAGTCAATGTGTAATGAATAAGGCATGTAAAATAACAGACATGTTTCAAGCAAATAATGCCAAAGTTGCTCAATAATTTATTCATGTTGACATTCTACAAAACACAATGTACTCAATATAAAAAACTAATGTTTGAACTAACCAACCAAACATCCAGCAAACCCTGGAATACGCCTAAGTGTGACAAGCAAACAACTTTGGTAAGGAGTGAAAAACTATCTAAACTTGTATTGTTGGATTGTGCAGCCTCAGTGCATACTGTAAGTGTGCAAATGTCACATCGGTGGCACGTGTTAACTGCTGTGCCAACTGAACATTGGGCAGTTTCTAACCTAGAATAATCTTAACATATCTTTTGATCAACAAAAGTGTTGTCTTAATATCCCCAAAGAGGTATTTGGGTGAACATCATGCAACATAAAGACTTGGAGTAAAGTGTAACATTGAAACTTGAAAGGAACAGGAACTTTGCTCAGGCCAGGCCTGCAGGGTTCTGTTGGCACCACAGTACTGGTTCAAAATATCCTTCAATATTGATGTTAGTGCATCAGTGAGTGTTCATGCATCAGTGAGTGTTCATTCATATATTGCACAGGTTTTCCTCTGTTGCCCCTCTGGGGCATTTAGTCTCTCTGCTGTGCTGCTTTAAAGATGGGACATGGGGAGAGGGAGGAGTGCTCAAGAGCAGACACAATCCCAAAGGAAGCAGATGTCCAAATGTCTATATGGTGAAGGAAGGTGTTACCATTTGGAACAGACTTGAGAGCCAAAGTTTACAACTTGTCTGGAGGACTGACAGCTTCCCTCTGGTTTCACCCACTGAAGTGTCTCAGACGTGGCTGCTGAGGAGGTCCTCAGACAAGTAGTAGTTCAAAAAGTAACATCTGTCCCCAAGCACCGCAGCGATCTTGCAGCCTCATCTCTTCTTCTTGCTGTGTCGGAGCGTCTTCTTCCTCTTCAGGATCATGTCGTAGAGTTTCTCCAGGCCGGGCTGCAGGCCCTGACCATCCAGCGCCGAGCAGCCCTGTGTGTGGTGCAGCGTGGACGAGCTCAGCTCATGGAGAGCCAGAACCTTCTCCACCTGAAACACAGGAGGCACAAGACAAGGACGTCAGTCACAACCAGAGGTCCCATTCACTGAATATTTCCCCTCATTGGGGGAACAATCTGAAGACCATCTGTCATTTTGACGGATTAGAACACTGAGGGTGATTACCTTACTATAATAATGTAACCGGTACAAACAACTTCACTCTCTGCTCCGTGCATGTGTGTGGAGAGGCTACAGACAGGCAACATTGAACATGTATGCTAATCCGTTTGCGGAGCAGCAACATTGGCTACACCAGGCGTGAGGGCAGCGCAATAGTGGTCCGTATGCGCCATGGAGGTCCGCTCTACAAGCGTAAAACTAGGCCAGTCTTCCTTTTATATTTTTTTTAGGGTGAAACACGAGAGCAGAGGATATTAATGGTGGCGTGAAGTTTAGCTGCAGCGTTCATAATTTGGCAGCAGCGGTGCACGTTCATACCACTGAAAAATGTCATGGCAGTCGAGTGTCTGAAGTTTCTTTAAAAAGCCAGATAATTGTTATGTTGTTGATAAACAAAGTGGAAATAGAGGGATTGATGCGATGGAGGATGAAGGATAAGCAACTAATACTGATAACAGCGCACGGTTTAGACACAATGGCAGCAGTGTTTAAAGGAACCTCCGCTGTCACTGTGGGAAAAAATATGAATTTGCTTTGAAATTCTGCAACTGGTGGGTCGGTCTACCTACCTTTTGTAGACTAAAGCAATACTTTGTCTAGACAACATCTAGATGTCATCTCCGGTATAGTGACTAGGGATAGAGAGAGATTATCTGCCCTGGCTGACTATCGGGGCGTTTTTTGGCAGTTTGCAGATGATCTGTATCAGCATTTCATTTGCCTGATAACCGATAAAGTTAATGAATTAAAAAGTGGTCTACTTTGGCTCGGCTACAGCTCTGTGACTGTCCATCTGCTTCAGTTTCACTCACCACTGAGTCTGACTTAACCCCAACCCCCCCCCCATGACTCTCGCTTACTGGGTATCATGTTGAAAGCTTCTCATTTATCAATCATTGCTTAAAGCATTTCAAGTTTTGTGTTGGAGTGCGTAACATTCCACTCATATCGGTCATCGGTTTCATTAACTACTAATAATCTGTATGGGCCTTGAAAAAACAGTATTGATCGATCCCTAATAGTGACATCTTTAAATATCTTGTTTTGTCCACAATACAGTGGACAAAACACACCAACCATTCGTGTAACAATAATTACCTCTGAAGCGGACATGGCTCCATCCAGGTCCTGTTTGTTTGCCAGAACCAGCACGGGCACCCCCTGGTTCTCCGCCGAGCGGCTGATCCGATGGAGCTCCACCTTGGCCTCCTCCATGCGCTCTGCCTCGGCTGCGTCCACCACGAACACCAGCCCGTCGGTCCTTCGGGTGTACGACTTCCAGAGGGGCCGAAGTTTGTCCTGGCCGCCGACATCCCACACCTGGAACGTGGTGCTGTTGGTTTTCGAGTTGCCCATAGCCACTTTAATCCGCTCCATATTGAAGCCTTTGGTGGGGATCGTCTCGACAAACTCCCGTAGCTTGAGTCTGTAGAGGAGGGAGGTTTTCCCTGCAGAGTCCAAACCAATTACCACGACGTGGAGAGACTGGAAGCTAGGGGCAATTTCTGTTAACTGGTTCCCCATGTTTAGGTCCTGTTAAGTGGGTATTCCTTCTAAAGATTTAAAGGACTAAATTATGTCCTTTGGCGGAGTCCTTTGGTTTGGTTTCGTTGAACTCCCACTATCTCACAAAAAAGTGTGTCTGGAGCCGAGGTGGAGGAGGAGGAGGAGCCGGTTTGGCTGGAGAGCAGTTCACACTCCTGGCCTCACTTCAAAGGCTGGTGCGGCTGTAGTCACTGAGGGCACTGGAGAAAAAAAAAAAAAAAAAAAAAAAAGAGGGCGAGGAAAACATGAGTCAGCTATTTTAACAAGGGCACTGGGCTGACAGTAATTAGACTAACATTAGCTGAGATTTAAGCTGCGTTTTGTAACTTTAGAAAGACATGCATGTAGGTTTTGTATAGGCTGCAGAGTTAACCAGTAATAAAAATCCCGTGCAACAATTGTTTCTATTAAACTATATACTTGGTTTTGTGTAAAAACTGCAAGTTAAACTTTTTTAGAAAGCTTTTGTTCTGACAGACTGCACAGTGAATTGGTGAGCCATTGTATTTGTTTGCAAAGCAAAAGGCATTGTCAGGAGCTGCGGTGTTTTTCTGTTTCTAGCTTCCCCTGCACAGAACTGGAAAAACAGCATACAGCGGCAGAGAAATCCTGCGGTGCCTGTTCAGGCTTTTGGTAGCGTCAACTAATGCTAATGCTAGGTAACGTTAGATAACATTAATGCTTGTAATTCGGTTAAAAACACGGCCTCAAACACGAACAAAAGGAAAACGGATAAAGAGACAATTGTAGTTAAACAAGTTACAATTTAGTTACGAAGTTAAAATTCATTAAAAAAAATTTTTTTTAAAGTAACTATATTATCCTTCTCTTTACAGTGTGCTTTGCGGCGGAAGGACTCAAAGGAATGTTTTCGCTTGAGAACCGCTCTCCAACAAAGTCAACACACGCAACGTTAGGGTTATTAGACGTTGGTGTAAAAAATGTAATATATATCTCACCTCTCGAAACTTCCAAGCTCCCTAAACTAGTGAACATTGTTGCAGTACGACGAATTTGCGAACAGTATTCAAGTTTTAACGCCCAAATAATCCCGATAATCGTTTCCAAAGCCCGGGTCGTGTAACTATGCCGTTGGTCCGTCCGACGACGACTGGCAACAGGAGAGAGGTGCAGCGCTGGGAAAAGCACGAGCAATCCCCGCTGCTGACGTAACAGCAGCAGGCTGGACCACGGTGGGCGGGGCGGAAAGAGAGGACTGGGGCAATGGAAGACACATCCCTAGTCTGTAGTATTAACAGTAGGCTACTTTCCCTGTGACTGTGGGTTCATTATTTCCTGTCGGCTACAGGGTTGAATCCGTTTATGGTTGAATGTTTTCAGACTTGTGTAATCATAGCTATGTTTATGCTGCGGTGGAAGAAGTAGGCCTATTCATACCTTTTGAGGAAAACTAGCAATGCCATAATAATAAAAAAATACTCAATTACAAATAAGTTTAGAGTAGCCTATCAAATTAAAATACATTTAAACTGTTTTACATACTGTTGGGCAGTTTTATATGCTACAATGACACTAGCTAATAACACTAGCAATATAACACTAGCCAAGTGAATTGTACCAATTTACTTGGCTAGTGTTATATTGCTTTAAAGGAACACGCCGACTTATCAGGACTTTAGCTTATTCACAGTAACCCCCAGAGTTAGATAAGTCCATACATACCCTTCTCATCTCCATGCGTGTTATAACTCTGTCTGACGCCCCCAGCGCTAGCTAAGCCTAGCACAGATCCTGGAGGTAACCGGTTCCAACTAGCCTTGCCTACATGTTCCTATTTACATGTTTTGATTTGTATAGTCACAGCATGTACAAATAACAAGGTCATATGAGACACAGCTGTCTTCTAACCGTAAACAAACTGGGAACTATATTCTCAGAAAGGCGAAGCACTGCTACTTCTGCTACTTGGGCGGAGTGATTTGCTAGCAGCACCTGAAGCCCTGTGGTGAGGAGCAGAGAGTTTTCCTGGAGTTCACTCAGAGTTGGAGTAATAGAGTCAACAATTACTAGATAGTAAAAGCATAGTGACCTTGTTATTTGTACACGCTGTGACTATACAAATCACAACATGTAAATAGAATCATGTTGGCGTTATTTTGTCACTTATTGGGAGCAGAAGGCTAGTTGGAACCGGTTACCTCCAGGATCTGTGCTAAGCTAGGCTAGCGCTGGGGGCGTCAGACAGAGTTACGACACGCACGGAGATGAGAAGGGTATGTATGGACTTATCTAACTCTGGGGGATACGGTGAATAAGCTAGGGTCCCAATAAGTCGGCGTGTTGCTTTAAGATATTGAGGAGCAAGTGTTTCAGTTTTTAGTTAGTCAAAGAAAATGTTAATGATGCTGAAGAGGGCCTTGCTTTAAAAAAGTTCAGCCCCTCTCCCCTTGCCAAGCCAGAGTGAAACCAAAACTTCCAGGTTTTTGTTCTGTTGTGAGAAAATCTCATTCAAAATCCCAGTGATGTTTGTAATAATGCAATTTTGGAACATGTCCTCACCCATCATTATGACGTGTTTCGTTATGTGTGTCTCAATAAAGAAAGATTTTAATATTCAGTATTTTAGTTTTGACCGGCCTTTAATGAGCACAATTTCCCAGAATCCCTAGACCTTCAGGCTGAATGTCACAGCTTTACAGAAGAGTGATTTCATAAAACATTCATGGTTGAGGGGCTGTGGCGAATTCAGACATGTCTTAAAAGGTAACTACAGTTTTTTTCAACCTGGACCCTATGTTCCTATGTTTTTGTGTCTAAATGACTGATGGGAACAACAATCTTTGACATTGGTCCAGTATTAAGAGAGATCGCTGCAGTCGGCAGCTGTGAAACAAGCTACAATGTAAGTTAATAGGGCAGTTGTCCAGCTTGCATTTCCGTTCACAAAAGTGCTCGGTTAGCCACTGACAGGCTCAAATGAATATTCTAAGTGTCTGACAGCATTATGGAAAGGATTTCTAAGGAGGTTCGACCTTACTGTTAAGGAGTAAGATCCTTTTTTTAAACATAAAAACATCTGCTAAATTGCGTTTGCTAAAGCCACCAGACTCCATGTAAATAAACAGTGATTTTAGCATCATAAAACACACTTCATTCAAAGTCGACAGAAACAAAATAAAACTATGAAAAGCCGTTTTGGGTCGTCTTTCCACTTTTCCAACCATCACAACTCTAGTTTTGTTTGAAATAAACACATAGTTTACCGATATACATGTGAAAATATGTTGGCTCTATACACGCTAAAAGTATTGTTTTTTCAAATGGAGTCTGTTGGGTTTAGCACTAGTGACCTCAGAGCTGTTTCTGGTTAAACAGAAAGGTCTTAAAGAGGTATTAAAAAGGTCTCTCTCTGTAGGGATCCTTTCCATAATGTTGTCAGACACCTAGAATAATAATCTGAGTCTGTTAGCGGCAAAACAAGCACTTTTAGTGGACCACATTGACGATGCACATTTGCCCCATAGGGTTACATTGCAGCCCGGTCTGTGGCTGCTGGTTACAGCGTTCATGCTTAATACTGGACCAATGTCAAAGATTGTTGTCAGTCACTTACACACAAACACATAGGAAAATAGGGTCCAGGTTAAAAAAAAGTTACCCTTTAATAGCAGACAGAGAGGACTAAAGGCTGTACAAGTTAATAAAAGATTGCTTTAGAAGAGAGTGTTGGGAAATCGTATGGATATGGACAAAACCCATTTTTGATGATGTAAGTACCTGTGCTGCTCGCAAAGTACTCTTTATTACAGTAAAATCCCAAAGATTGAAACTTGTAATAGCAACTGCTGTAGTGGAGCTGATTTATTTGAACCCCAGGCAGGGACACAGATCGCAGCTAGTGGAACAGAGGCTAGCCCGGACGTGATGTCATGACTCTGTACATTTTGTACAATCCCTAAGAAGCAGTGGTGGAATGTAACTAAGTACATTTACTCAAGTACTGTACTTAAGTAGCCTACAAATGTTGAGGTACTTGTACTTTACTTGAGTCTTTTCATGCCACTTTCTACATTTTTCTACATTTCAGAGAGAAATATTGTACTTTTTACTCCACTACATTCATCTGACAGCTTTAGTTACTAGTTACTTTACACATTAATATTTCTGCACACAAAACACATGTAGTTTATAAAATCTGATGTTTTATTCTAAATGAAACTAGCCAACACTATAACAGCCTACAAGTCCAGCTGAAATGATTAGACCATTAAACACAACAACTGTTTGGATCCTTTACACTTTCTAAAATGGGAGGTGAGTTCTTCATTTTTAATACTTTAAGTACATTTTCCTGATGATACTTACACACTTTTACTAACATTTTCAATGCAGGACTTTAATTTGTAACAGAGTATTTTTACAGTGTGGTATTAGTACGAGGATCTGAATACTTCTTCCCCCGCTGCTAAGAAGAAACTGCATCAACAGCAGCTGTACAACAAGCAAAAATGAATAATTATGCAAGCAACATTGCTTTTTCACCTCAGAGCCAGACGTGTCCAAATGAAAGGCGCTACAATGGCCACTGAAAGAGTTGTATCTAGTGCCGACAGGTCATCATGGGTCAGAATGAGCCATCTATGACATAATGGGTCCGCTGATTTGCATGATAATGGTCTATGTTCTTTCCTGATACTCAACACTCATTATGATAACGATGTGGGTGTGTGTGTGTGTGTGTGTGCGTGTGTGTTGAATAATTGACCTATTGACTGACTGACTGGAGCCAGGCTGACTGACTGCTTGTTGAGCATGGTGAAATCTGACATGCATTTTTGGGAGGACACCAAAAAATATTCACAACAGACACAATTGTATTGAATCATTTTGCTGGTGCAGTGTGATCCTGCTGCACTCAGACAAGTAGGAGCCACAATGTTCATGATTTTAATGGGATGTCGCTGCTGTCAGATCATTTGTAGATTCTGATGTAAAATTGATTATATCAGCAACATGGAAGATCAGATGCTGGTGTGTGTGTGTGTGTGTGTGTGTGTGTGCGTGTGTGTGTGTGTCATCTAATGGGGGGTGGGGGTGGCAGATTGGAAAAATTGTGTAGTCACTTCAGCAAGCATCACAAACCTAATCTCAACTTTCTCTCTCTCTCTCTCTCTCGGTTCAGTCCCACAGGGATGGGTTTTGGGTTTTGTGTCTCAATACATTTGGAGCACTGCAATTGAAATAAACAAATGCTTTTCGAGTGTCGAAACCTGGCATCAAATGCTCGGTCAGATTCTGTAGTTATTCTTGGTTTTGATACATTTCTTTCTTTAAATCCTAATTTAGCTAATATCTTATTAAGGCAAATGTCCTTTACAGCTGCTTTACGTCACACCACAACTAAACACTTATTTACATACGTATTTTAAAATAGATGTAAGGTTTTGTAGAAAAAAACTCCAAGTAAGGTAGTAAAACATATTGTTTCGGTATTGTTACTGTACCTTTGGTACTTTGGCACCAGTATCAAACAATTATTACAGTAATGTGCCTTAGTGGCCTATGCTGTATTACGCTGACCAGTGGTGGAAGAGGTTTTTGTCACTGAGTTGTGAGTTTTGGGATTATTTAGTTCAAAATGTTGCTGTTTATTTTAGCTGCTGTAGTAGTGATGTTGAAGATATGGAGCTATATCTGTAAGGCAGGGGTCTTCAATGTTTTTTAAGCCAAGGACCCCTGAACTGAAAGAGAGACGGAGCAGGAACCCCCTACTACATATATTGTTTAAAATAAAGTTGCATATTAAACTGGGCCTACAATAACATGTAGGGCATCCTAAAGCCTTTATACAGTGCATGAGAGACTCGGGCATTGTTGACTTGCATGGGATCTAGCAAAGATGGGCAAGCATGAGGATGGACTTTGTGGAACCTGCAAACAGCAACAAACTGTTCAACATGTACTTTTTGACTGTTTTCAATACAAAAATGAAAGAGAACAGTTGTTCACTTTGCCACACAATGTCACATGGGAATACAGAACATGACATTGAGAGACTTACTAAATCCCCTTGGGCATCAATTTGAGATAGTGGAAGCAGTCATGGATTTTATCTTTGCAACAGGACTACTCCACTGAAACTGATCATACATTTGGATGTATATGTATATAGTATAGTACAGTATACATAATAAACTGTCCTGTGAGAGGCAGCAATTTGCCGCAAGGCTTCTAGTCTGCCGGAAAGCCAGAAAAAAGAAAAAGAAGCCCCCCCCTGCATTGACTCTGAGGACCCCCTAGTGGTCCCGGACCTCCTGTTGAAGATCGCTGCTGTAAAATTAGGTTTATAACCCCAAATTACACAAAAATAGAGAGCTGCTGTAGAATCATTACCCAGCACTAGTTAAGCATTTACATTCAGGTTAGAGCCAGGCATTGTTCAATTGTTTCAGAATAAAGTTCCAGACTCATGAAAACCTGCTCAGACACTCTTCTGTTGGTCACCCACACTGAAGCCATCTTCTCTCACTATATTGTCTTAAGTCTTAGTTTGGAACGTAGATCATCCTGAATTAACAACCTTTGTAGGTCAAATGAGAGGGGCCTCTTCTTCCTTATCCAGAAGTGGTGAATTAGCTAAACTGATCCCAGCTCCGTCAGCCACACTGGCACCCATTCCTCATGGCACAGGGTGGCAGCGCCCTCTGCTGTCCGCAGGAGGAATGGCAGCCCTGATGGACCATCAAACCGGACCAAGCTTACTGTAAAGGGAAAACACGTGGTGTGACCTGTAATATTTACACATATCTCCACTTTATGTATGTGTTTTGAAAGATTCAAACCAGAAGCTGAGGAGCAGGGAAGAGTATGTACAGTATGTTTTTGATTGAATTTATTTGCTTTTTGATATTTTGATAATTTCTTTGCCTGATAGTTAAATCATACATTATGATATACTGTTTAAAATTGCTAATATATATCAGTATTGCCTAAAAAATTGAATACGCATTTTTGTTTTCATAAAATATGACTGTGTTTTCTGTAATATAACCTGTTTCTGCCAGACTGCAAGGTCAGTCAGGACTGAAGTGTTCTTCATCCTTTGTTTCTGTTTTCTTCTCCTCTTTTGTCTCTCTTCAGTCCTTCCACATTTTTGCATCATTATTCATGTGTTCTAGTATATTAGGAAGTAAATACACACACACACACACACACACACACACACACACATAGTGCATTTCACTATCTTTGTGGGGACCAGTCATTGACATAATGCATTCCCTAGCCCCTTATCCTAACCTTAACCATCACAACTAAATGCCTAACCTTAACCTTAACCCTCAACCTAATTCTAACCCTAATCCTACAACCAAGTCTTAACCCTCAAACAGCCCTTTAAACTTGTGGGGTCCAGCATTTTGGCCCCACAAAGCTGTCGGGACCGCACAAGTATACTGTGTTCCCGGTTTTGGGACCCCACGAATATAGTTAAACAAGAAAAACACACACACACACACACACACACACACACACACACACACACACACACACACACACACACACACACACACACACACACACACACACACACACAGCGAACAATGATTTATCCACCCTACCTTTCTGCTTCTCTCTTACCAAAGGAGAGCATTATGTTGCCTGGAAACTCCACTTAACAAGGTCAGAGATAGGACAGAGGTAAAGAGAGACTGACACCTCAGCCTCCACCAGTCCTCCACTGAGAATACAGCTGCTTTCTCTCCAGGACACGGGTCAGGTCAGTAAACACTCTTATTTCTCAGACATCACTGTTCTGAACTGTATTGCCTGCTGAAAGCCATGTTCATTTTTTTTATTTTTATTTTAGAGCAAAGGATTGCATGTTTTATCCCATGGCAACGAGTCTCACCTTTAGATAGTAAGGACGCACTGTATTTGCACATTACACAAAATGAATACCTCTGACTCATATGTTACGTCATGTTGATTCAGACACCAAAGAGCTTTAGTTGCACAGTTAATAACTGGTACTCTTGTTCTTGCTTTTAAGGTTTCCAGATGTCAATTTTAAATGAAATGGCTCACAAAGAATGTCATTATGTTTGCCACAAATTCAGAAATGAGTGTTTAGTTAGCCTTTACTTTGATTTTTCACATAGGGTTACAATCACATACCTTATGAGTAATAGATGATTTTTGTAATAGACACAAAGGTTGGAAAAAAGTCACATGAAATTATAACTTTTACATTTTTGGCCTTTTTGTAGAATCACTTTTAAATGCATGTGCCCCATTCTGTATCTGGTTTATATTTAATGTAAACTACCGGTCAAAAGTTTGGGGTCACAGTTTTAATCAGGGCAGCAGTTTTCAGATTACATTATGTACATTATGTGCTGTTCTTTAATGCAATATCTACATTGCCCATGATCAGCAACCATTCATCCAATGTTCCAAAAGCACATTCTGTTCTGATATCATTTTAGAAGGCTAACTGAGAAAACATTGGAGAACCCTTTTGCAATTATGTAAGCACATAATGTAATCTGAAAACTGCTGCCCTGGTTAAAAAAAAACAAAAAACAATGCAACTGATCTCAGCTGGTATTCTGTCTGGAATGGAAATTTCTAAGTGACCCCAGACTTTTGACCGGTAGTGTAAGTCCATGCACGCTGGGCATATTTAAATGCATGACACAGTGATAAAATGTAACAACCATCTTATTAACAAAAGGGTCAAACTAGCGATTAGCTGTGATAGGATAGTCAGTGTGTTGCACTGCGAGCCGGTAATACAGGAAGAGATCAGTAATCAGAGGAGCTGATGGCAGTGGTTGGGCGTTAAAGTGTATCAGGTTACTCTGATGTCAGATCAAAAACTCTACATACAATGCAGTTAGACAGAGAGGAAGCAGGTGTACCTCTAAACATGATCGGGGTATCACAACAAAATATCGTATCATATAATATATATAAAAAAAAGTTAGCAGGTAGCTTAATCTATATCTATATATATATAGATTAAGCTACCTGCTAACTTTTGACACCTGAAAAGTTGAAGTTTAAGCATACCTGTTGCTGTTTTATCAGCTGATATACAGTAGATTCAGTGTTATACCAGCTTCTTTATATGCTGCCTGCACTACATTTATAGCAATAGTTTCACATTTTGGGAAATTCGATGTGAAGATTGATACGACTCTCGTGTCTGTCTGTTCGACATAAGGTCGCAGCAAACAGCCAGTTAGCATAGACATAAAAAACATAATGGTTAAAATCAGTGGTAAGTACAGTTACTCCAGTAATGTACTTAAGTCCAAATATTGAGGTACTTGTACTTGAATCTTATCTTTTCATGCCATTTTCTACTTCTACTCCGCTACATTTCAGAGAAATATTGTACTTTTTACTCCACTACATTCATCTGTTACAGCTTTAGTTACTAGTTACTTTACACATTAAGATTTCTGCACACAAAACACATGTAGTTTATAAAATCTGATGTTTTATTAATAAATAAATGAAACTAGCCAACAATATAACGGCCTACAAGTCCAGCTGAAATGATTAGACCATTAAACACACAACTGTTTGGATCCTTTACACTTTCTACAATGGGAGGAGAGTTCTTTACTTTTAATACTTTAACTACATTTTCCTGATGATACTTACCCGCATTTTCAATGCAGGACTATTTACTGTAACAGAGTATTTTTACAGTGTGGTGTTAGTAATTTTACTGAAGTAAAAGATCTCAACACTTCTTCCACCGCTGGTTAAAATCGATACAGCCCCAAACACTACATTTCCCATGATGCAACTCAATAGCATCTTCCGCAAGATCTTCCCTGGGAAATACTTGACTTGATTACAACTATTTTCACAGGCTGAGTAGGACTCCACATGAAGGGTGAACAGATTTTCTCATCCCTACCACCTACACTTAATATAGTCAATATTTTATATTACCGATGCGGACCGCATGACTACATCTGTGTGAAAGGAGTTATCACCAACAGCTCCGTGGAGCGCTACCAGGCAGTATTTAGTAGGCAGAGAGATAGATATTTTATGCGCTAATGCTATGCTAATGTTGCTCTGTGTCTGCTGGAAAAGTAAATAGGCAACTGTTTGCTATCACATTAGCCTTATCAACTGAAAAGGTGATAAGTCAATGTTGTGTTTACACCTGGTCTCCACTGCCCCCCAAATGACCACACAATCTGTTATTGCAGGTTTAAATATTCCATAAACACTTAACATTTGTCTTGCCATTGTGTTTTATATAGCCTACTCTATATATTATTATCAATGTAACCTAGTCTACATTGACGACGTTTCATTTCCGGGATTGTTCAGCTGCAGCCGGATGTCCCTCATTTCGCCCGGATGTCCGTCCCCTTCCTCTTTCTTTGTGTTGGCGTTCTAACCTCCGGTGGATTTCTGAGGACTATGGTTAACTGCTCCTCAGATCTCTGCAGGGTAAATCCAGACAGCTAGCTAGACTATCTGTCCAATCGGAGTTTTCTGCACGACTAAAACTACCTTTGAACGTACACGTTCCACCAAAACAAGTTCCTTCCAGAGGCTATTTTGCAGAGGCACCGTCATTGTGTCCGGGGCTTAGCTCCGCCCAAGACGATTGTGATTGGTTTAAAGAAATGCCAATAAACCAGAGCACGTTTTTCTCCCATCCAGGAATGCTGTGTGGACTAACAAGACCTTCCTCCACAGCGCTGTGGAGGGAGGTCTGGCAATGTGAGATTAATTTGACCTAATGCATGAGCAAACCACAGTTTTTGTTCCCTACAAAATAAACAAAGTCAGATCATTCCATAGTGAACATTGAGCTGTGACTGTCTCCTGTAGCTGCTGCTGTGCATCAGGATGTCGGCCATGCACTGGGAGGCCAGGCGGCGTCAGAGTGCTCTAGACCGCAGGATGGCCAGAGACAAACAGCAGGTAAATAGTGTTGTAATAAGCTATTAACAACTATTACGCAACATTCAGAACATTAATGTAGAAACTAACAAATACGTGCTTTGTAAAGATATAGTGGCGTAATGGTGTCCTGAGCAGAGAATGAAGTCACGCTCCCTCTGTGTGTGTTGTTATCCGAGCTTCTCTATTCTTTGGTTTGGTAGCCGGGCCGGCCGTGTATGTTAGTGCCAGGCCCCCAGGAAGTACACTGGGCTTTGAAGCAAAGTGGACATAGCGGCCAAATGGTGGAATTGCAACGCAATTATGTTTTAAATAGCCAAATTATTTGCAGGGATGTTGTAGATTTAGAGTAAGCAATCATTTAAAAATCTAAAACAGCGTTTTTTTCATTTACAGTTTGTGGTGGATCCCTGATGTTACAGTTAAAAATGGAACTTCTACGGTGGAGTTCTTAAGACATTTCTTCCAAAACTAGTCATATAGACGGTTCTGCTGATGGTGATCCAGCAGCAGTCTGGTCTACTTTATTATTGAACAACAGCAGGGCTGATTGGAAACTGAGAAGGGACATTTGACACCCCAGCATGGGGTCAAACTCGTTTCCTGTGTGAATCTGACAGCTTGTATCCAGTTGCTGATTTCCAGGATGTGTTCAGAATCAAAAATAAAATGGATGTCTATGGTTTAGACACAACATATGTTGTTTTTTTTTCTAGTTGGATTTAATGGTTACCTTTTTTTCTGAGTTAAGAAACAATAAGTCGAGACTTATTTCAACATAAGACACCCCTTAGATCAAATGGCACTTATAGGCATTCAAAAGACTAAAAATAGATATCCATGTTGAAATAAAAATGCATCCAAAACAACGGATTTCACTAAATCTCAAAGTTATCTTCTGCAAAATCCATTTTGTTCTATTGGATCTGCCCAGAGCCACTCTGAATCTGCCATAACCAATCGCTAACGTTTGGTCGAGATGTATGTCATGCGCATGTGCAACAAGAGGGGAGACCGACAACTATCAGCTTATATTTAGCATTAGCATCGCTAGCGTTAGCCTTAGCCAACTCCTTCACCACTTTTCCCGAACCCCGTGGGGAGGAGGGCCACAACATCATGGCCACCAACAAAACTCAGCAAACATTGTTCTTGCTCGGGCTTTAACTTCTGGATATTCGGCGCCATTGCCACAACGGACCAAATGGCTTTGCTCGCATCTTTCTAGTGCACGTCCTCAACGTCATCGTTCTCAGCCACTCCCTCTTTTGGCTGATTGGAATGCCAAATATTTGGCCGGAGAAAATCCAAGAATATACTGCAAACCCAGACGGAGTACTGAAGGAAAATGAAAATTGAGCGGACGTACGTAGGAGGGCTGAGCCAGGCTACTTCTGGGGGATATACTGTATATAAAGTGGGACATTTTGAGTGTTAAACACTTCCTTACATGCATTCTGATACATTTTTATGCACCAACTTATGGTGAAAACATTTTTAAGTATGTGAAGGAAAACACAATATTCAGGAGGCAGGTGACAATTCAAAATATAATGGAATATAATGCAGTAAGGGGGCTTTCACATCACCGGTTATGAAACTGTCTCAATGTAATAGTAATGCCACTATATCAGACGGCAGCACAGCCTGACCATCCTAGACTATAATTGAAGCCAAAACATCTGGATTGTCCCCTGGTGGCTGGCTGCAGTAAAGGTCATAAGCCCCGCCCCCTCCAAGTTAGTGGATGGGACATGGACCACAAAAAAAAAAAAAAAAAAATCAGAGTACACTTTAAATACATCTTCACCTTCAAGTGTTCGTTTTTCTGATCAGTTTGGTTTTAATTAGTTATCTGATGCTATGAAAACAGGGTGAAAATGTCACGATTGACAGCTGTGATTGACTGACGATTGGTCGGGCGGGTGTATGGGCGGGACTTTATAAAGCGGCTCCAGCGCCCGATCACTACTGCGCAGACTCTGGCTCCAAAATTACAAGATGGCAGCTCCCATATCGGAGATATTTTGGCTTCACTTTTGCACAGTGGGAGAAAGTGGAGTTGCGTCCTTTATCTTTTTTTACAGTCTGTGGGACAGGCCCAGATCTGGCTTTGCTCCCACGTTCGACCTGCAGTCGCAGTTGCGGCAGGAGGCTGAGAGCTCCATACCCAACAGCCGTGGCTTCTTATTTATGTAAAGCACTTTGTGATTTTTGTCTGTTATAAGTGCTCTATAAAGTATAAATGTTACTTACTTACTTACTACTTACCTTCAGCCAGTCCCCAGAGATATTGTGTCTCTAGAGTTGTGCCAGCCACATCAGTTTCAGCAGCGTCCCCGGACAGACAAATGGAAAAAAATAGTCGACGCGTCCTGAGCCGCACTCTAGACAGCGTAACACAAACTCAGTGCTTCACTTTACATTAACTGTGTCGGGCTTAGGTTGGGTTTGGAATCGGATATTAAAACAGGATGCATGTCACATTCAGGTGTGGCCCAAGCCTCCAGTTCACTCTGCCGTCACTCCCGTCATGCTCCGGTTCCAACTGGCTCCTCCCACAGAACGTCATCCTTACTGCCAGGTGGCTCGCTGTTTGGTGCCATCTGCTGTCGTGAATGTACAGTATGTTGACGTTCAAAAGTCTAGACTAGTTTTATATTCTGGCCAATACGGTATTAAACAGAAAAAAAATCCTTTTGAGGTTACTATTTGAGAGATTGTGTGTCATCTTGCACTAGATGAAACTTATGAGTTGGCGTTTAAAAGGTCCCATTACATGCTGCTTTTTGGATGCTTTTATATAGGCCTTAGTGGTCCCCTAATACTGTATCTGAAGTCTCTTTTATATAGACCTTAGTGGTCCCCTAATACTGTATCTGAAGTCTCTTTTATATAGACCTTAGTGGTCCCCTAATACTGTATCTGAAGTCTCTTTTATATAGGCCTCAGTGGTCCCCTAATACTGTATCTGAAGTCTCTTTTATATAGACCTTAGTGGTCCCCTAATACTGTATCTGAAGTCTCTTTTATATAGGCCTTAGTGGTCCCCTAATACTGTATCTGAAGTCTCTTTTATATAGGCCTTAGTGGTCCCCTAATACTGTATCTGAAGTCTCTTTTATATAGGCCTTAGTGGTCCCCCTAATACTGTATCTGAAGTCTCTTTTATATAGACCTTAGTGGTCCCCTAATACTGTATCTGAAGTCTCTTTTATATAGGCCTTAGTGGTCCCCCTAATACTGTATCTGAAGTCTCTTTTATATAGGCCTTAGTGGTCCCCTAATACTGTATCTGAAGTCTCTTTTATATAGGCCTTAGTGGTCCCCTAATACTGTATCTGAAGTGTCTTTCCCGAAATTCAGCCTTCGTGCAGAATTACAGCCACTAGAGCCAGTCCCACAATGAGCTTTCCTTAGGGTCTGTAGCTATTGAGGAGAAGAGAGAGGGGGGGGCAAGGTGGAGGGTGGGGGTGTGGCCTTGGCCACTTTGCTTGTTTTCAAGCCATGATGTCTCTCTCTCTCTCATGGGCGAGCCAAATTCTCTGGGCGGGCAAAGCAGAGAAAGGGGAGGTAACCTTGCTCCTTATGACCTTCTAGCCACTGGGGGACCATAGGCAGGCTGGGGGAACTCATATTAATGTTACAAAACCTCATAAAGTGAAATTTTCATGCCATGGGACCTTTAAAATATGTGTTCTGTTTTGTGGAGATTGTGACCGGTTAGCTTCTGATGTGATAATAACATTACAATAAAGTTATAAAACAGGTAGCTAAAATCAAAGCACAACTTGCATGCCGTTATTGGCTGGGGGTTACACACCCACCAGGGGCCCAAAGGCTCTTTGCTGACGCCCAGAAACGTCCTGCACACAGCGAAATGTTAAGAAAAGAGAGACTCCAGGCAGAATACCTCTGCAGATACAGATACCACCATACACTTCTAGTGGCTCATAATAAGTGATGATTGAGAGGGATTTCTTTTGTATTAGTCTACACATTGTTTTTTAGTAAAATACGGCACATATTTTACCTTCAACTGTGTTCTTTTCCGCTGCTTTCGCTGTATTTGGAGTGTTTAGTTCACCCTCTCCTTTACAGCTGTTGCAGAAGAGTTCTGAGACCAGCTGCAATGCAACCGGATCAACCACAACACAAGAACAAACAGGTATCATTATTCTTAACATAGATATATTCAGAACTAGCAGTATCACAATTCTCCAAATCCACGATTCAAACTTTTTTTTTCAGCACTGACTGCTGACTAGACTAAGGAGTCTTGATTCGTAAAGATCAACAGATCATTGGTTTCATGCCCTAACATTTCATTTCTATTATTCTTATTTCAAAAGATAGGCTACATGGGATATAACCGCCACATTTTTTGGTGATGTAGAGTAAATCCAGACAGCTAGCTAGACTATCTGTCCAATCTGAGTTTTCTGTTGCACGACTAAAACTACTTTTGAACGTACACGTTCCACCAAAACAAGTTCCTTCCAGAGGCTATTTTGCAGAGGCACCGTGGCTCCGTCCGGCGCTTAGCACCGCCCAAAACGATTGTGATTGGTTTAAAGAAATGCCAATAAACCACAGCACGTTGTTCTCCTATCCCGGAATGCTGTGTGGACTAGCCAGACCTTCATCTGCAGCGCTGTGGAGGAAGGTCTGGCAACGCGAGACTATATATGCCCAGTTAAACCGATCTTTGGGGGAAACGCTCCAAATGAGCCAGGTGTGAAAACACAGAGTCCAATATTCTCTCTCATTTTAGCTCTGGTGTAGTCTCCACCAACTCCTGAGAACAATATCTGTCTCTTTAGATGCTAAATGCTCCACTATGTTCAGCAGTTAGTCGTGCCTGTCTGCCGTTTGCTGCTGAGCTCTGCTTTAACATAATTTCGAAAGACTTGACCGCAAGTGTGTCCGATGCTTTTTCTACTTGCTAGTCTCACGCAGTAAATTTCAGGTAGCTAAACTCTAATTTTAATCTGTCTGCACTGGTGGGCTTGCATCTTAGCTGCATCTCACAGGCGTAAATGTACGGTGGCCCTGAGGGGCCACTGCACTGCAACTTAAGAAAACACACGCAAATAAATTTAGATCACATGACACAACATTAAGAGACTTTTATCATATTGTCTATTTGTTTTAATACCTGACTCTGTTCATTGATTTTATGGTTTCCGATGGCATGTTTTCTTCTGTATTGCTGTTTATTGATTGATTGTCAGTTGGTAAGCATGCGTTCAGTAATTTCATGCGTTGTTTCCATGTTTCTAGCTGGAGACCATTGTCCCCACTGTAAGGGCAACCTAAAGACACCGGTCCATTACAGTGCCAAGATCTCCAACAGATACTCAGTAAGTATCTGCAGGGGCGTCAGACTGTGGGGGGGGGGAAACTGAGTACCGAGGGCCCTCATGTGAGGAGGGCCCAAAAAGATGCTAGAATGAATAGCTGTGGATGTGGGGAGGGGCCCATAGAAAATGCCTTTCTACAGGGCCCAGAGTTTTGTGCTACGCCCCTGAGTATCTGCACCTTCACCGTCTTTTATCTTCCTCTCCATGACATCTGAGAGGATTCAGAAGCCGTGTCCAGATTGTCCGAAGATTGCCTTTCACACATGTAGCACACAACAGGAGATTGTCTGTGTCAGACGCGTTCTCACTTACTGGAAATACTCCGTTTGGTTTAGACGAGGGGTGGCGCTGCTAGCAACAGGCAGAACATGACGTGGTTTACACCGTGGTCATGTAGCCGGTTTGTAATTTGATAGTCTATATCCACGTCGTTCCACTTCCGGGATTGCTCCGGTGCCGCCAGAAATTCCGCCGGATGACCCTCTTTTCACCAGATGTCTGTTAACTTCCTCTTCCTTTGTGTTGGCGCTCTAAACTCTAAAACGGTGGATTTCTGAGGACTATGGTTTTTCTCCCATCCAGGAATGCTGTGTTGACTAACCAGACCCTCCTCTGCAGCGCTGTGGAGGAAGGTCTGGACATGCGATACTAGTAATATGATAATAAAATCTGGTCCAGGACCAGATTTCTCTGCCGATTATTAGGAGGGAGGAATTGGAGATAAAGCGTCCAGAAACTCCTGTAGTCTGATAACATGATGAGCCAGATGGTTTGTTACACAGATCCACTTTAGAAATCGTCATTGGTGATTGGATGAGCCATCTGTCTATCACGACCGCCATTGTTGTTTTGAACAAACAGTCGCACACACCCAAACCACGGCTGTAGCTGCCAGCAGCTCCTCGCCGGACGCCGATTGGTTCTGTCAGCTGCTGATCGGACACAAACACATAGGGCTTGTTGGAGATGAGCCAGCTGGCCTGCGCAGAATCGATTACCCGCGATCGTCGCTCAATGCATGCTGGGTAGATTTGTGCCTGAGTTGATCCTGACTCGCTCTGACTTCATGCACACGTAGGCAACGATAACCTCACGAGATCAAGGCGGCCGCAGGTTTGAGAGCCAGGCGCCGCAGTTGCTTTCCACCGACCGGAAGACCCAGGCGGACCCAGGGGCATGCTGGGAAACACCTGGCTCTCAGCTGATCCAACAGCTGATTGGTTCAGAATCGACTCAACATGATGACGTTTTACATAAACTTTTTATTGTTTTTGAATCAGAGGGATTTTAATTTGCCATTTGTCTGACTGAAAGGCTTATTCTGTACAGAACACACGTGGCTGAGAGTGACATTTAGAAGTTTAGAAGACTAAATCTGTTCAGATTACAGATCATCTACAGTCTGTTGTTATTATCATCAGCAACAGATCGCATGTAGAGCATTTTGACAGCTACTCTGTCATAATAATAACAACAACAACTGGAGACTTGAAATATGGGTCTAACATTTTATTAAATCGGAATCGGACCTAACAGGATGTGAGTGTTTCTGTGACTTCCTGTTCAGCCTGAAGTCTGCTGGAAACAGCTACAAAACCATCTCTGAAACTGTCCGACTTGATCGCGTCTTTAGGTCACCGCCCGCTGCTGCCGCCGCCTGCTCTTGTCCACTTTACAGGCGAAGTGCAGCTCATCTCCAATGAGCCTATTACACGAAGCCTGACAAGATGGGTTTTTTTTGTGATATGTGATACCGCGATTCGCGCGTGACATGGTGATATTGCGAGAATCCAGCTGCCGTGCAAGATACTCTGAGCCCGGCTTTAACGTTATGTTAGATCGCCCTCAGTGTATTTAACAGGCCTGATGGCATTCAGATTTTTATGTCCTTTAAAAAACAATTGGTCCTCCGATTTAATATGCCATAAAAGTATTTATTTATTTGGCACCTATCTCAGGATAGAACTTGCTTGTAAAATCAGAGCACATTTTGAGCATTTACACTAGGGAATAATGCCTGTTTATCTTACAGTCTTCACAGTACAGCCAGCAGTGGTGAAGAAGACAAGGAACGTTCTCTGACAACTTCAATGGACCATGTTTGGATCTCTGAACAGCATTTGGATTTTATCAGTGAATCAGTGTGAGATTCTCAAATCACATCTCTACAACCATCACACACACACACACACACACACACACTACATCTGTGAAATTATTTTGTGCCTAGCTTCTGAAAGCAACTAATAAATAAAAAAAATAAGAAATTAATGAAATACTATAGAATCAAATACAGAAGCAACAATAGAACAAATGGCTCTATATTAGGTTTATGGGATAAATGTAACTTAGAACATGTCTCTTCTCCAAGCACAACTGAGCTCACAGTCATCTGGGAAATGTAACTTGTCTATTGTTGTTCTATTCACATTTACCAACAGTGGAGACAGTGGTCGGTGTAGTTTCTAGTCAATTCTTAGTCTTGTCTGTACAAACTTGACGCATATTCAGCAAATATTCACAAAAAGAAGGACTGATGGACCAACAGGCCAGTAAGTTCATTGATTCGCAATAGCTTGAGCACATTTTCCGAAATAATGTTCAATCAACGCAGGCAGGCTAGACATCATCAGGTAGTCAGACGCTGGCTGACACTGTGGGGTGAGGCCCTGCTCACCAAATCCTGCCGAGTGAAAGACTGGAAGTCACAAATTGGTTTAAAGATCCCAGAGCCAAGAACTGGCAACCTTAACCTTCTCCTTACCTTCTTCCTGCCAAGGCAAAGCACCACACACGCTGAACTCTCAGCCAACGATCGCACACCCCCGTTCCTGGACTCTTACAGACTCATTTGACTTGAAAGATACTATTTCCCTGTATTCTTCAAACTCGTTCCCTGTCTGTAGTGTATAGTGGGTTTTTCAAGGCCGATACCAATTAGTAGTAGTTGAATGAAACCGATAACAGATATTTGCAACAGATATGCATTTACAGTGAAAATTTAAATCTTTTAGTCAAAAATAACATTTTGGAAATTTGTTTAAAAGGCCCAGTGTGTAACGTGTTTAGTTGTTCATTATCAAAATGTCCTTTTTCATGAATATTTACCGCCACCATCAACTCCAAGTATTCCTTTTGGCTTGACATTTTACATTTGCATTTGCATGAACTGGGGTAGACTGTTAAAAGAATTATGATTCTTTGAGTTTTGTTAATCATTTGAACATTGTTAATGTATGCATCATGTTCAAAAATGCTCACACTGCTCACTGAGCTGTGATATGGAAATGTAGTCAGAGGCCCATGTCGTTTTATTAGCGCCGGTGACAGGAACTAGGCATTTTGTAGACTGGACAGAAACACCATGTATGTGGACTGAATGTGAACTGATGTATATGTCAAGGTCACCAGTGGGGGGGAAAAATGCTGTTTTCTTATCGGACAGAGAGGACGTTGCTTGAGGATTTTTGTCCAATGATAATAGAGTATTGTAGAGAGACTTTTTCCCATAGGATAAGGAGACATTTGTTTGTGGCTGTGTTCCAATCAGAAAGGATTTCTTTTGTTCTGTGACAGTATAAAATCGATGTGCACAAACCTCTCTGTGGGAGTTACTGGGGAAAACTGATCTGGTGAGACCTTGACACTTTTTCTCTGTAACTTCCCTGTAATTAATTACATAAACTTTTGCAATATATCACTTTAACCACCTCTGTGTTCTCTGTGCTTCTGTGTTTGTATATTGAGTCCTAAAGCGCATCACTGGAGAGGTCAGAAAATCTCCATAACGAGACTCTCCATATTCATGCTCCATCTTGAGCTACGTTAGCCGGTAAGGGACATACAGGACATACTGCTCCGCCTTTCGCGTTTTCGCTGTCACATGATAAACTCACAGGGTGCTGCTAATGCTGCTAATGGGTATCGTAGCTTCCCGGCCCCGGCAAGTTTGAAGAAGGAAACATGGAGGACCACACGTATTCAAAATCCAAATTTCAGGAACAGGAGTCTTCTTCTTCACCCAGAAAAAGAAAAAGGATATTGAAAAGAGCAAGAGACCGGCTTTTTGAAGCGTGAAGGCTACCGTAGCTGTAATACGTACTTTGAACTGCGTGGTGCGAGAGAGTTGATTGCGATATATATGATCTCAACGCTAGATGGGAGAAATTCCTACACATTGGACCTTTAAATGCTTTAAGCAATTATTTAATAAAACTGAAACTTTAAACATAATACACAATCAACAAAAAAAAAAAAAAAACGATTAAATAAAAACAAAAATAGCTTCCTGAAGTCTTAACATGTTAACAGTGTGTTTGCAGGTGTCTGCTTACAGAGCTGTAGCGGAGCCAAAGTAGCGTACTTTTTAATTAATTAACTAAAATACAACACTAATACAGATAATCTGCCAAATGTCGGCCCTGATAATCGGCCAGGCCGATAATTGGGCGATACCTGTAAAGTACCTTACTTTTTCTGCTCATGTAACAATTACAAAACATAGTTAAGCAATATTAGATGCTCTTGCAGTTATTAAATATGGCTTTTCAGACAGTTTTCAACACAAACAACCACAACCTTTTCACATAACCGATAACTTTCAATAACAAAAGCTCGGGGGGGCATTTCTGATCCAACTTTCATACGGTCACAGTATCCTCACTGCTTTAACCTTGCCGTTGGCCTTTTATCGACATCCAATCAATGTCAATTTTCTTTCTGGGTTTAGTTCACTGTACTAGGTAGATTAAGGTAGAGATGGTGAGAGTGGTGCACTTGTACTTATCCTTCCCTCACAATAGGATGGGGGTATAAATAGTCCATTCTTCATTTAGTCACTCAGATTCATCTTTCCTTTCCATCCATCCATCATCCATCCATCCATCAGGGTGGTAGAGGCTGCACACTGTGTGGTACGGTGCTGTTTGCTCCACAGTCGATGTACTCGTACGTCTCCAGGGAGAGCTGCTCATAGTGGGCCAGGTAGTACACGGTCATAGACATCCTGCAGGAAAAGGAAGACAAAACATAGCAGAATTATACTGATTACAGGAGCGCACGTGAGCAATTTACTGAATCCAAATAAAACCTGGAAATGATCAAATGTTTTCTTGAAAGAACAATCAATGGTCAAGTATTTTGTGGACCAATTCGTGAAGGGTGGAGCTTCTACAGAGGGAACATGCGGGACAGGGTACCTAAGACTGAGGCAGGTGGTGAACCCCAGAAGGGGAAAGGACTGAGACATGTCTTGGAGGGTGATCGCAAAGGTGCAACTCAACTTTCGGTATTAATGCATATCATGAGTTTGCTAGTGGTACCATTGTTCTGTGTATATGTCTTGGGGGGGGGCAGCAGCTCCAACAGGGAACCCCAAACTTCCCTTTCCCGAGTCACATTAGCCAGCTCTGACTGGGGGACCCCGAGGCGCTCCCAGGCCAGGGTGGAGATATAATCTCTCCACCGCCACAAATATTCACTAGAGCACCAAATGTAGATTCATCCGCCGCTGAAAATAGCCCTGAACCAATGCATTATTTCCTCCTAAAAAAACTACAGTGACCAGCTGCTTTAGGAAAGTACTGAACCTTTTTCAAAAAATGAAACTATATACAGTATGTGTGATGGGTTTTGTAAAGACTCATGTCTTCAGCAGGATCCAATGGGCTTGGAGCTGAAAGCGACAGAACACGAGAGAACACATTGCTGGTTTACTTTATCCTTTAACAAGGCATGTAAATAAGACTTACACAGAAAGTGTGTGTGTATACACAGTATGTACTAAGCAAATAGTTATTACATTACTATTAAATAGCACTTACAAACCCTGTATGTTGTTTACACTGCTCTCTTTCCGTACGACTCAAAGAAGCAGCAGCAGTGTTTAAAGTTCAAAGTAGTGAAATGTACACAGCATTCAAACTGTTCCTGAATGCTGCATGGAGTCACACAGTTGGTATTTGAAGTATAATCAAATAAAGGCCGTCTGAAGTACGTGACTGAAACTCTGTGGATGATGGTTTTATCTGTTCACTAAGAGAGTCACATGAGCTTTGACTTCACATCACAAACTGGGGCAGAAGTAATTCCTCTGTTCCCTGGCAGTAGTCTCAGCACTGCTAACAGTGAAACTAGCCTTTAGAATGATCCTGAATAACTTCTGTTTGAAGATTCGAGCAGCAAAGTAAATAGAAGTGGAAACATGGAGAATATTCATATTGTTTTCAAGAGTTTTGATTGCACAAACTACTTTTTTGGACAGTTCTTACAGGAGGTCCTTTAAAGACCCTAAAGCGGTTTGAAATCTTTAGTATTTCTCTATAACTTTAGTTCTCAAATACATCTTGTGATGCACATACTGGGTGTCTTTGGTCTTTTCGCCACTTTTGCCACTTGGACACGGGCCTCGGCCTCCAAAGCAGGTGGAGCAGCTCTGATGTAGATGTCGCTCTGATGGAAACTGTATTTATATAGCGCTTTTCTAGTCTTAACAACTACTCAAAGCGCTTTTACATAGTACAGGAACCATTCACGCCGAGGCTGCCATTCAAGGTGCCACCCCGTATGGCAGCATTCACACATCTTTACACACTGATGGCGCAGCATCAGGAGCAATTTGGGGTTCGGTGTCTTGCCCAAGGACACTTCGACATGGAACTGCAGGGCCAGGGATCGAACCACCAACCTTCTGAATTTTAGGCGACCGCTCTTACCTTTCTATCTTTAGAGCCAAAGTAGCGGCCAGTAGAATGCTGATGGTTGGTGTGGGCGACGCTAAGAGGCTCTGGGCACTGTGGGTCTGGCTCCTCCTTTAGCACACTCGCGCTTTTCGGCCCGCCCTACTTTGCATCTGATTGGCTAGAACTCGTTTCATTGGTGGTTTTTAATTTAATAACTTTTTCTAAAATAGTCATATGCCAGAAATCGGGCACCAGGTACTTAGTACTTAAGCACTGCGTTAGTTAGAGCTGCGCTCCTCTCATATGATTGGTAGGTGAAATGAATTGACTCGAAAATAATAAACCGCATGCAAGTTCCCAATTTTGTATTTATTTTTTCCTCACAGCCGCACGCCGGAGATCTGGCACAGTGCCGGAATACTTTAAGCCCTGCATTACTGAACACATGACAATACTTACTGTAAGTGCAGATACAGAATGTGGACCGGCAAGGAAGCTTTCTTACAGTAGTTCCTGCAGAGAAAAAGAGTGGTAAAAACAGCCAATGAGTGGTGGTGTCAAAACAAATGGCATAGTACAGTATTTATACAACGCAATAATCACACTATTCCAGGGGTTGATGCATAGACTGTATTTGCGAAGCCAAAACATATGGATCGCCCCCTGGTGGCTGGCTGCAGTATAGGTCATAAACCCTGCCCCCCCCAATGTTAGCAGATGAGACATGGAACAAAAGAATCTAAGCACACGTCAAATACATTTTTCCCCAAAGATGGTTTCTGTCAGTTCTGATCACGCTGATATTTGTTCAAGTCAGAGACGAACCCAACTCAGAGTAGTTTCCTGTATCTGTGTATCGTGGGCTTTATATAGAGTCTATACACTATTACTAGAATAATTCATGTTTTGAACTGATTAAGGAGATGGTAAACACCCAAACAGACACTAAGCTAAAACAGAAACTCATCATATGCCAGGAAGACAAAGCTAACTCTACTACTGCCACTGGGTAAGCTACTGTAACAGGTTCTACAAGTTTTCCAGTCTGTATATTAAAATTACAGAACCATAGAGCAACTGTGGGACCAGACTTTAGACTTAAACGTGGCTGGTGCATCTGTTATTTTCCTCAAACGGCTGTCCGAGATCTTCTTCCTCTTCGTTGAGGAGCCGAGAAGTAGCGACGCTGGGAGCAGGGGAATCTATTCAGAGCATTTTATTTTATTAATAAAAAAATACATATTTGGCGCCAGCATATCTATTCTCATATCGCAAGAAAAAGGACAACGATATATTGCCGATATTTTGTCCCACCCGTCATCTACCAGTGTGCAGCATACATGTGTAATTCAAAACCAACAACTCCATCTGATCTTGTAAACAGAGCTGGAATACACTTGGATGAGCACCATTTTTCTTTTAATGTTTTACAACTTTTATAAAATTGAAATCAACATTTAATTTAGTTTTTTTACCTTTGAAATAAAGGTTGACAAAAATAATGAACTCTTCAAAACTCCCTTTCTCTTTTCAGACCAAAGACACTTACAGGGGTTGGCCTAAGGTATTCTCTTCACGGCCAACCTCCTAACACGTTTCTGACCTTTAACATCTTCGTTGTTCAGACAAAGGGCCTGTTTTGACCTGGTTTTAACATCTGTCCTGAGTGATCAGATCACTAGTGGACAGCTGTACGAACATTGGTTCACACCTGGCCATCTCCACATGTGCCATGAGTGACCACTTGTTATCAGATCTCACTTCCCTGCTCTATATGCAAAAAAAAAAAAAAACATCTTGCATATAGGCTGGTTGTGTCAATGTGTACAGTATAAAGATCAGCTGTTCCTCTGAAAAAGCGCTGGCGACAGTCTGTCTGAGACATGATTCACTCTGTGGTTTCTGTCACATGAGAAATACTTTGAACGAGTACATCGTTCTGCTCACAGTTGAGTAGGCGGTCCTTAATGTGGACCAGGACACACTCCCGTATGTACACACTGCTGTAAATACAGTATGTGGCCACATGCGGCCCAGACCACCTCCGAATGTGGTCTGAGTAATCAGATCTCAATGCGTCCTGGGTGCATTCACACCTGTCCTTGAAGCTGTCCACACTGTGATCCGACCACTCAGATTAGATGTTTTAATTACCAGGTCAAAACAGGCCCGGCGCCACAACTTGCTGTTATTTCGAAAGATGTGCCTGAGAGAATTTTACAATCAGGAAGAAGATAAAGTGAGTAAGAATGGCAGCTCACCTCAGGTCAGGGTCTTTCAGCCTGATGGGGATCACAAAGGAGTACTGGAAGGAAGGAAAGAGGCAAAAGCAAATCATTCCCATGCCTCACCCCACAAGTATTTACACTGCCAACAAGTTACATTCATTAAAATAGCACAATATGAATAAGAGGATCAACCCACATCACAATATGGCAAAGTGTATGTGAAATCACGTGAAATAATCAAACTGCTACAATGTAATGAACAACGTTCCACTGTTTCATTACATCAGACATGTTAAGCAACAACTTTTACTGAATGACTGTACAATTACTTCAAAATCAGAAGTTTTCTGCATTCTACGTATATTTTCCTGTCTCTACAGACAAAATAATGCGCCACCTTTCACCGTGTAAAGAGTATGTTAAAGGCTAATGCTGGTGAGAGTCTATATTATTCTTATTGTCAACAAATCCTATGACAAGACCCGAACCAATAATATGTCAGTCCATCTCTGGGGTAGAAATGTATTAGACATGAAGGAATGTGCAATTTGTGCAAGACCTTGGAGATGTTCCAACTCAACATAGATGAGATCCAGGGTTACACAGCCCCTCAGTCAAATAAAGGACCATTGTGTCAGGCAGACTAGACTATGGATGGATGGAGAGGGGAGATGGCAGGTTAACAAGGGACATGCTTTTTCCTCATACCCCCCCATCCCATATCGCCTACAGGTTATCCTTAATTGAACCAGGAAGACTTTGCTGAAAGCCAGGCTCTATTTTTCAGGAGTTCCCTGTTCACACTCATGTTATGCTCCATTGCATAGAGGCACATTCTCACTCTTGTCATATTTGTTTAATATTTGTTTAATGCTCTTTTGCATTATTCCATTTGCACAAACTGTATATAGACTCTGTACTCACTCAGTATTTTTACTTGGACTATTAATGCTCATTAATGGACTAATGCCATACTACTTAGACATCACATTGCACTGTTTATTGACTTTATATTAGACCGGTATTTTTGGTAGATTCTTCACTGTATTTTGTTATGTTTATATTTTGTGTATTTAATGTGTAAGTTTTAGAGATGTTCCAATACCGATACCAGTATCGCTATCGGCTCCGATACTGCCTAAAACGCTGGTATCGGTATTGGGAAGTACTGGAGTTTATGCACCGATCCGATACCACGTAATAAAGCCCTAAAGAAAATCTACGTTAAAGTAGTTTATTTATGTTCTTTTTCCGTTATAACTGACTGTCAAACTAAAAAGAACGTTCTGGGGCATTCATTGTTTGTGTTTGTTCATGTTTCACAAAGAGTTTAACCTGAGCCAGACTGACAAAGATAGAAATAATATCATATCCATACAGGGATAGTAGTATACAGTTGTTAAAACATAATTAAATATATGACACACTGGTATCAGATCAGCACTCGGTATCGGCCGATACGCAAGTTCAGGTATCAGAATCGGTATCGGGAAGAAAAAAATGGTATCGGGCCGTCTCTAGTAAGTTTATGTTGCCTCGCACCATTTATGCTTTGTCTTGGCCAGGTCGTCGTTGCAAATGAGAATTTGTTCTCAAATCGGCTTACCTGGTTAAATAAAGGTTGACTAAAAAAAACATAGTTCCACATCCACACCTGGAAGCTGCCCAGTTGGGGGTTTAGTGCCTTGCTTATGTTTTAAGATAGAGTATAGTGTTCAATCCCCAGATGATACTACGTATGTGTTCCTGTGAGGTTGGGAGGATGTCTCACCATTATGATGGATAGAGGTTTGAGAGAGGTGACGTTCTTAATGGAAACGGTTCCCACCACCATTTCGAAGTTCAGCGCCTGTACCGTCAGATTGTAGGCATGCACCGTCGCAAAGTTGTGGTTGGTGATGTTCAGGACATTCTGCATGGAAACACAGTTGGGATTTTAGGACACATAATTCATCGCCCTAAAATGAGAAAAGGTTACATTGTTACTACAAGAAATAACAATTAAAGAAATGACGACTCGTTCGATCAATCCTTCCATCCCATAGACAAGATGGAGGACGCGTCGCCCACGTCCTCCCACTGTGCAAAAGTGAAGCCAAATTGTCCCGGATACGGGAGCTGCCATCGTGTAATTTTGCGGCCAGACTCTGCGCAGTAGTGATCGGGCGGTGGAGCCGCGGTATCAAAGTCCCGCACCCACACACCCGCCTGGCCAATCGGCGGTCAATCCCAGCAGTCAATCATGACGTTTCACCCAGTTTTTATAGCATCAAATAAGTAGTATACCAAACTGATCCAAAAAAATGAACACTTGAACAAACATCGGTGCGATCAGAACTACCTAAAATGACAGAACCCATCTTTGGAAAAGTGCACTTTTAGTGTGGTCCATGTCCCATCCACTAACGTGGAGGGGGCGGGGTTTATGACCTACACTGCAGCCAGCCACCAGGGGGCGACCCAGATTTTTTTTGGCTTCACTTTGTGTACAGTTTACACAGCTGCCCCTGGTCCATTCACACCTTTCACTTCTCTTTCCTCATCCAACCCAGCTTTCACTCCTCTTTCCCTCTCTCTCTACCCACCGTGATGTTAATTTGGACGTAGTCGTCAGTGAAGTAAACGAAGGACGACTTGACGGCTACCGGAGAAAGGAGGACAGAGCGAGGAAACAGGAAGAACAACACCAAGGAGCTGACCAGGAGGCACACACCAACAGACACGGTAACGTAAAGCTTCCTGAGAGAGGAGGAAACAGATCATCAAAACATTAGGGGTGGGAAAAAAAGAAAAAAAATCAATGAATGTATGGATTCTTTTCCCTAGAATAGATATTTATTTATTTTTTACCAATGATTGACCTAAATATTTCCTGTTTCTACGGTACCGCGACTACATCATATCTGTTTCCAGCAAAACAGAGTGAAAGCAGAAAATGTTACGTTCTTCTTTACAAAGTAAATAAATGTCAGGCTGACTGACTGACAAGTGATTCTTAGAAAACAGTTAGTTTTAAGAAATGTCTCATGATATATTGTCTCTAGAAATGTATTATTCAACTTTTGTTTTTGTTAAAGAAGGAAAAGATAATCGCAATACTAGCGAATCGCAATAATTCTGGAATCGCAACGCAAACCGAATGCATTACGTCCCAGCCCTACAAAACATCATCAGTCCATTTCAGTCCAATGAAACAAACTCAGACCAGCATGCTCATGTTATAACGTAGAACCCAATCAGAACGCAGGTTAAACCTGTGTTGGTGGTCTATCTTTATGGTTCAACATGCGTCAGCCTACCCTCCTTCATGGCTTTTGCAGCAAAAATATGCTTCTTAGGCTTTTCATGCTAGGCCTTTGGCAGGCTGTACGTTGGGAGACTTTGCTCTGGGCGTCTGGAGGTTAAGCTAAGATTAAAACTGTTACACAACACTGCTTTGCAAAGTGTTAATTCTCATAAACCGAAGGAAAAATGTTTCAGTATCAAAAACATACTTTATACGTGGAACTGCTAGAACTTGCCTGTTAAACAGCTAGAGACAACTTTGTATGTGATGAGGTATTTAATGTAACGTAGGCGGCAGACTGTTATTGGGTCGTGAACAACCCTTTGTTATGTCTGTCTCCATCATACACTGCAACATCTGGCTGTCTCTGGCTATCAGCTGTGCACGTCAGACTGCAGACATGACGGTTGAAAATATAGCTTTTTCTGCGAGTTTATGCTTGTTGAGCCCGCGCTTTGGTAAATTACTCTTATTGGCTTTTTAGTCACGGAAGGTTTTTATTGCACGCACAGTAACAAGCAAAATTGGCGTTAACTCGAATAATAGCTTCATCACTTCACCAGATGTCACTGGGCCTCATTCACCAATATCTTCCTACGTTTTTTCCTTAAGTTGGTCCTTAAGAAAGATCCTAAGAAAAGTTCTTAAACAGCACAATTGTTCGCAGGTGTGTTCTTAGACTGATGAATCCCAATGTAATCGTAAGTTTGAAAGCTTGTACGCCCCGTTAATTCCCATAAAAAGGCATGAGATGGCAGGGCCGTGTGCACACTTAGAGAAATGTCGAAAAAGACGTGGCAAAGACGGTGGAGGCCTCGACTCCAAAAGAAAGAAAGACTTTTAGTAATTCTGAAGTGGAGGTACTGCTGCAGGGAGTTAGCGAAAAACGAGACATCATATTAAGTAGCGTAGGCAGTGGATACAGAGCAGCAAATAAAAGCGATGCATGGAATGAAATTACCGTAGACCGTTACCAGTCTATGGCATTTACTCGTGCAGTGAACGCTGTGTCCGGAGAAGGGTGCAGAACTGATGAAGTACTGTAGACAGGCTTAGCACAATTCATACACAATGGCAATTCAAAGTGCTTTACGAATGAGTAGTAGTAGTAGTAGTAGTGTAGTGTGTATTTATTAAAACAAACAAAGTTATGTGTAAAATAATGAAAATAATTAGTTACAAAATAAGAAAAGAAATATTTATATTTTAAATTAGAACGGATGAAAACGGTATAACTACTTATTTGGGGCAAACATGTCCGCTCTCAACTGTGCATAAGAGTGCTCTTGAGTGTGTGTAGATTAGGCCTGCACGATTAATCGTTATAAAATCGCGATCTCGATTCACCCTGTTCACGATTACATTTTTAAATAATTTTTTTAAATTTTTTTTTATATAATTGTTTTTTTATGACTTCGATTCTCATTTCATTTTACGAGCCGACTGCATCACAAACGCTACTACTTTCTTCTGTGAGTTTTAAACATAGACTGTATAAAAAAGGTTTTAAAGTGCTCTCCCTTCTCTTCATTGAAGCCTCTGTGTTTACAGGCTGGTGGTGATGCTCAACGTGCTATAGGTGCCAAAATAAATCTATGTTTGGTACTGCCAATTTGTTTTGTCATGGTTCATGTGTGCAATAAACATTACACTTTGTGAGAAAAAGATCGTGGCAGAGAATCGTGATATCAATTCTAAGCTAAAAAAAACGTAATTCATATTTTCCCCCGAATCGTGCAGGCCTAGTATAGATTTTGTTCTTACCTAAGAACAAATCCCAAATAAGAAAACATTGGCGTAGTGTTCATTTTGTCACCTATTTTTAATTTAGTCTTAGTCTTACATATACTTAGGGAGTAATGAGTCGCAGCGTTAGCCTAGACCGGCGGGGGAAGGTGTGTAGCCACAATCACGGAACACAGCCTCCCTATCTCCCCTTCTCTGCAGCTCTTAGTTATGCGGTTATAGTTCTAGACTACCGGGGTACCTCCTTGGACACACTGAGCTTCTCTCTCCTCTCTCTTTCCATCTGTGTGTATTCGTGTCACAGAAATGCTTGTTACTAACATAGCTCCGGGGAGCTTATTCCCCGGAGTCCTTATGTTCTTTTTCCGCCCAGCATCATCATCTTGGATCATGATGGCACCTACATCATGGTGGCAGCTGTCGCCGTGGTCCTGCCCTACGCCCTGCTGTGCCCTATTACACCCTGCTACGCACTGCAATGCCCGGCTTCGACTTGCTATGTCCGGCCAACGCCCTGCCACACCCTGTTACGCCCTGCTGTGCTCTACAACACCATGAACTATTCTAACTATTACAATATCTTTATTGTGACTATTATTGCCATTGTTCATCACACCCCCAACCGGCACCGTCAGACACCGCCTACCAAGAGCCTGGGTCTGTCCGAGGTTTCTTCCTAAAAGGGAGTTTTTCCTCGCCACTGTCGCACTTACGCATTCATGCATGCTCTTGAGGGGGAATCACTGGAATTGTTGGGTCCTTGTAAATTATAGAGTGTGGTCTAGACCTACTCTATCTGTAAAGTGTCCTGAGATAATTCCTGTTATGATTTGACACTATAAATAAAATTGAATTGGATTGAATTGTGCCAAACGTCCTTGTAAGTTTTAGTCATATTTAGTCATTCACATATCTTTTTTTGGTAGTCGAGTTTTAGTCGACTAAAAGTCTCGCCATTTTAGTCTAGTTTTAGTCAAAAGAGAACTCAAGGCATCTTGGTCAAGTTTTAGTCAAAACATTTTAGTCTTTTTTTTTTTTAAATAAATTATTTCTGAGATTATTTCTGGTAACCATTTCAGTCAGCGTTTTTGGACATTGGCGCAGTCTCGTCATCGTCTCGTCTTAGTCATGGGAAGAAAAGAAAAAAAGGTCGTTGACGAACATATTTAGTCTCGTCTGACGAAATTAACAC
Organism: Sander vitreus; assembly: GCF_031162955.1. NCBI lineage: Eukaryota > Metazoa > Chordata > Actinopteri > Perciformes > Percidae > Sander > Sander vitreus. The sequence continues at coordinate 5,483,415 of NC_135869.1, read as the reverse complement.
GACATTGGTGAATGCCAGACTCTCGTGGAAACTGCGTAAGTGGGGTTTAAGGACAAATTTGTTCTTAAGAACGATTGGTGAATGAGGCCCGTTGTCTCCTCTGCAGCCTCTCTGCTCTGCTGTCCACTCTGTATATACGTGAGGACACCCACACGGAGAGTAGAGGAGAGACAGAAACAGAGAAGAGTCTGCATGCGTGACCAAAGAATGACATCAAAACCATATTGTCCCCTCTGCTAAGGTCACTTCCTGGGTTTGACCAGTGTCCACTAGTCTGACACGAATGGGTCCCAGCGTGCTTTAAAAGCATGTCTGCTGTCTGAATCTCTCCGTAGATGTACAGCGTGATTACGGTGCTGAGTATTTATTTCTTACGTGTGTCTGGGTCTCAGCCTCTGGTCATTACAGGAGATGACAGCCACCAGCTTGCACTCCTGACCTGTAACACACATGGAACATGGTTTCATATCAAGGATGATGTAGGAGCAGGTTTGATATTGTGAGAAGTTGGATCCTTTTAGGTTTGTGTTCAACTGCCAAAGTGAAATGCTAGTGTCAGTGCCAAGCCACAACAATAACCACGATATCCTGCGTTAGTTCTTAAAAACAGTTTTGGCATCAGCGTTTCATTTTGTGTAAGCGCTGGAGCCGGAGCGATTTTGAGGCTGAAAAAAACTCAGATATGCTGTCAATTTATCAGTCGAGCTCTATTTAAAACGACAATTGCGGCGCAAAATGAACCTAGGGGTTAATAACAATGTGTGTACCGAGTCGAAAGTTCTTTGGGACATGATTTCATGCTAATTGAATGCGTCTCTAGCTTTAAACAAGCTACCGCAAACCGGTGGTTAGCTGCTAACGCTAGATTTCGGGGCACATGGTAAGTCACTATTTCTACACCACTAACAAGGCTCAAAATATCACCACACTTCAACGGTAGTATAATGAGGGTCCCTACATGCAAACCGAAGCATTGAGAACTTTGTAAGTGTACAGACAGTTTATTAAAAAGATAGATTATTAAGACAGTAGCGTTCATGTTTACATGCGGGCGCCATCTTGGATAACAGTCATGAGCAGTCCAACGACGAATGCCGTGCAACCAGTAACAAAGCTAAAGCTCTCCCCAGCACCCTGCCAGAGAAAAACGTCTTTATTTCTCCTTATTAGAGTGTGAGTGTGTGTGTGTGTGTGTGTGTGTGTGTGTGTGTGTGTGTTACCTCTGGGTATACGTCCAGTACCCTGGCAGGTGGGACAGTGCGCCGTCTCTCCAGAGCTCCGTCTCCTGCTGTCATCCTTCTCAATTATAGGCCGGCTGTCATTGTCCTGGCGACTCCCACTGTGCTGTGACCCCGCCCCCCCGCTGCCACCATCACACCTGCTGGGAACTCCCCCCATAGCTGAAGAGACACAAAAAAAACTACCAAAAAAAAAAAGACCCCGGTCAGATATGAAGCATAAGCGTAAGTTCTGGCAGGTCACGGAGTCAAGCTCGGCTATTATCTCAGCTCATAGCTGACAGTTCCTAAGCCAGCACACCAGCTGATTGATACTGTAAGTAAATGGTTGTTTGTTTCTTTGTTTAGAGCAGATTCAGTGCTATGGCGTGCACACAAACCTGATTGAAAGGTATCAAAAATATAAGAAATCAACTCAAATGAAACAGTCTTCTCTAAAACCAGTAGACAGAGATCTATTTACAATCGCTACCAACATCGGACCAACACTGTTCAACAAATCTGAGAACGCTTGCAGCCATAAAATCTAAAAAGGACTTTGATTTGGCCGTTATGTCCTTTAAAGTGCACAGTGAAAGGTGCTGAAAGTTATTGAACAAGGCACAGTTGTTATTTTGGTTGTAAAGAAGTCTTAAAAAATGTCTCACAGATCATTGGGGTGGCTTCAGTCTGTTGGCTAGGAGGGTCGTTAACGGTTTCAGGGTTTTGAAAAGAATTCTGGGGTTATGACGGCGTGTTGAATGATATTGGAGAAACAGGAAGACCTGGGATCCGTTTCAGGAAGGAGGTTCAACAAACTCTGAGTCTAACCCTGATGTCTGAGTTGATTTACCCTGAGATGGGAAACTCTGAGTTTTCGGTTCCAGAACAGCTGATGCGAGTTGGTTCAATCAACTCAGAGTAGGTTCACCCAGAGTTAAGCGCCTGCACCACCACTACAAAAAGGCAGCATGAATGGAGCAATCATTCATTCACCATGGTAACAACCACAAACGGAAATACTCATGCGCACATACAGCGAGTTTGAACATATATTTTCGTTAAAAAAAAGCAACACAGCGGCGAAGCACGGCTACTTCTGCTACTTGGACGGAGGGATTTGCTCGCAGCACCTGAGAAGCGCCGTGGTGAGGAGCAGAGACTAACAACGGTGCTTTTCAGGTGTTTTCAGGCGCTAATCACTCCGCCAAAGTAGCAGTGCTTCGCCTTCTGAGAATATAGTTCCCAGTTTGTATACGGTTAGAAGACGGCCGTGTCTCATGTGACCTTGTTATTTGTACACGCTGTGACTATATAAATCACAACATGTAAATAGGAACATGTTGGCGTTATTTTGTCACTTATTGGAAGCAGTAGGCTAGTTGGAACCGGTTACCTCCAAGATCTGTGCTAAGCTAGGCTAGCGCTGAGGGCATCAGACAGAGTTATAACACGCACGGAGATGATAAGGGTATGTATGGACTTATCTAACTCTGGGGGATACGGTGAATAAGTCGGCGTGTTCCTTTAAGATTTGACAAATCTTTAAGTGTGGGCCAGACATTAGCTTCCTCTGAACTTTGGAATGTATGCTTGCATGGAATGAGGACTGTGGCTTTTGTCCCCTATCACTTACACTGAAGTCACTTTTAGAAGGGATCTCGTATTTTCCAGTATGGACAGGAGGAAAAATCTTTACATGATCACCTGACTATTGTTTGTTGACAGACTGGAAGAATGTAACCTGTCCTTTGAATTGACACGTTCAGCAATTACATATCGGAACGAAAAATCCTCCTGTGGCAACAAAAAAGGATTACATATTCTGAATTTTTAACCCATGGACTTTTTTATATTTGAAAGACTTCCCCCTAGCCGAGAAAAGCAATTTAAAAACCTGTGATGTCACGCTATTATCAGTGCATTTACATGTAACAGAACGGTAGGTGTGAGTGTATGTTAGAGACGGAAATGGAAATTTAATTATTTGAATGAAACTAAAATGATGGCTTAATGTATGATAAGGGTATTGGACTATGTGGTAGAATTTCTAATACCTAGGTGAGATCTGAAATAAAGCTTTATTCAACCATCAGGCTTGGGCGATATGGAGAAAATCAGATATCGCGATATTCTTGTCCTAATACCTCGATGGCGATATTGTGGCGATATAGGGTTATACACAATTGGTGCTTTAACAAAATATCTTCACAATAAGATTTTTGATAAATAATCTTCAGTAATGTAAATATAATGACTAAGTGGGTAAAGGTAAAAACAATAGAAGAGCTAGAAAACAGAGCTAGAATAGAAGTGTCTGGTAACACAGAAAAGTACATCACTTTACTGTAGGCTAATGCAGCCTTTAAAACCATTAAAAGACAACACTTAAGCCATTTACGATATTACAATATCCAAAATCTAAGACGATATCTAGTCTTGTATCACGATATCAATATAATATCGATATATTGCCCAGCCCTATTCAACCAAGTCGTTTAAGTATTTATTTAGGCTAACTATTAACAGCAAAACTATTTATACCGCACAGTACAAGTCCTGCATTCACATGTTTACTGAAGTGAAAAGAGAGGCATTATATCAGCCCAATGTCTTTAGCTAGCTACATGTAAAGTTACTTACCGTCTGTTTAAGTTGGAGCTTTCAACTTTAAAATAATGCTAAAGAGTTCGGCCCGTTTGGAACAGGCACGTTTTGAACGGGTAAATACGTTGTAAAGTGGCGTTCTTTAAGTCTCATTTAACGAGTTATAAAAACATGGTTACTTGTGTATTTGTTGTCAACTGCGCACAGAAGAAATAACATCCCCCTTTTAGACGTCATGTTATTCTTGTCGGTTCTTGTTAAGGTTAGTTTCTGCAGTGTAACGGTAGTCTACAGTCGCAACAAGCTCTTTATGTCGTACTTTCATTTCCGCCTCTCTCCAGATGTCCCTCAGTAGTTGGATATTGTCACTGTGTGCTGAACGCTTACCTAGCAGCTGAGCTTCGTTTTTTTTTAAAATGTTGACAGCGTCCTTAGTTTCAGTCGTGTCTGCTGGGAATCAACGATGTCTTCTTGTTTGCTAATATTTGGTGGTGCAGGTGGCCGTTTATTGTCACACACCTCCTACTCTCCTCCGTCTCTCCACACGGAACACAACACACAAACACTTCCTGTCGAAACTTTCAAAGTAAATCTCTTTGATATCGTTTTTTATGCAGAAGACTATCCATGATTTTACTCAGGTTTAACTAGCTTACTTTAGCGATACAGTGAGTAGTGTATTTTGATATGGTCTGATTTACTTATGTACAATTCTGTATTAAGGTATACGTGCAGTTTAGTGTCCCAAATTTCCCACACAATGTCCTTAATTAATTATGTACCTGCTAAACCACCTGTGCTACCCTAACCCTACCCCTAACCCTAACCTCTCTCAAATAAGACCTTCATCATTTGGGACACTCCGTTTTTGGAACTGTAAACTGTACGTAAGCCCTGTATTAAATTACCATCGTACACAAATTTTCAGGTACTTGTACTTAAATATTTTCTTTTCATGCCACTTTCTACTTTTACTCTACGTTTCAAATGGCAATATCGGACTTTTTACTTCACTACATTCATTTGACAGCTTTAGTTACTAGTTAAACGTTAAGAGCTTATCAAATATGATGTTTTAAACTAACCAACAGTACAATTACAGCTAAAATGATTAGTTAATGAATCAGCCGATTGACAACATTTTTTATTGGCCACTGTTTTGATAATTTTTCATGCAAAAACGTTTCCTTGTTTCTTCCACAGCGCCGTTGAGTACGCAAGAGGATTAGGGACACAAAATGTATTACTTAACAAAAAAACAGAAACAAACTCAGACTTCTGAGAAAAAATGTCAGAATATTGACTTTAGACATTTTTCTGCATTGAGTACTGCTTTTTATACTTTAAGTACATTTTCCATATTATACCATTACATTATCATCGCAGGACTTTTACTTTTTAAGTAAAGGATTTGAATACTTCCTCTACTACTGCTGAAACTTATTTTAATACATCTCATACATCTTCAATAGCATTATTTTGCAGCAGGTGCCAGCTGAGGTTTGTTTAGGTTTCATTCTGCCCTTAAAATATCCCTCTGGATTTTCTGCTTGATCTTTATAAATCTATTAAAATATATTGGCACTTGTGTCTGTTTTGGCTCAGTGAAGGAACAAGAAATGCCTATTTGCAGCTGACTTTTTGTTGATCTTTTCTTTGATAGATTTTCTTGATCAAAATAAAAATCTTTGAGCCCATGTTTAAGTCTTACAGGCTGTGGTAACAGGACATTACAATATGTCCTTCTACTTTTATTTCAAAATACAAATCCTCATCTTATTTCCGGTAACATCACTGCTATTTTTGGAAGTTTAGCTCAGCTGTTATTTTTTTTTTTTTTTAAACTAGACCACAACCCATACAAGTGGTAAGATGACAGCAGTGCTCCCAGAGGTGTAGCATCAATTTCTGGGCCGTGTGCATACAAATCTGAGTGGCCCCTTTCCACTTTTAATACATCCATTCTCAAAAATGTCTACATCAACAAATACACACACGCCTCTTTAGTGGAATAATCAGTAATGAACTGTTTATACCACTCATTCACCGACACTAGTAAGATGAAGTTTAAAAACTGCAGACAAAAACAAACTTTTAATTCCAGGCTTCTTAAAAGGTGCTCTAAGTGATGTGATGCGTTTTTTAGGCTACAACATTTTTCGTCACATACAGCAAACATCTCCTCACTATCCGCGAGCTGACTGTCCCCTGAACCCACTGTAAAAAAAAACGTGGTCTCTGTAGACAGCCCAGGCTCCACAAACGCCAACAAAAACAAACTGCGCCAACCTGCACCACTAAACATAACAAACAGTGTTCCAGCCAATAAATGACAAGAAGGAGCTGGTTGAGCCATCACTGCAGCAGCATTTGCCAGTAGGCTACTTCCACAATGCACGTTCATGAGTCAACCAACTCCTCCTTGTCGGTTATCGGCTGGAACACTGTTTGTTATGGTTCGTTGGGCAGCTTTTTGCGTTTGTGGAGCCTGGGCTGTCTACAGAGACCGCGTTTTTTTTTTAATTTTTTTAATTTTTTAACAGTGTGTTCAGAGGACAGTCAGCTAGCAGATAGTGTGGAGATGTTTGCTTTATGTGACAAAAAATGTTGCAGCCTAAAAAAAACGCGCCACATCACTTAGAGCACCTTTAAGAGCCCTCCCCATGTTAGGGCCCTGGGCTGTTAGGCTCAGGCATGGATCACTATCAAGTGTAAGCAGCAGTATTAGGGGCTGGTATGTACGTACATGTGTTAAAGGGAAGTGGATGGATGGGTGGTGTCTGGCTGATTGTGGTGGGCTGGTCTGGGTCTCAAAAGTCCAGTGCTGATATTTTACCCCAGTCGAGCCCTGGTTAGGCGGCATTCACGTAGGACCCAGAGTTGATTAGATGCAGGGTTGTGCGACGGTGTCGCCCGTTGTGTGTTTTCATTGTTCTCCATGGTGCTAGTATTTAGACCACCAGCCTTTATTTTGATCTCAACTACACACCTGTAAAGGTTTGTGACTCCACACACACACACACACACACACACACACACACACACACACACACACACACACGGTAAATAACGAACCAGAAATCCCACATTAGTGTGATGACTTTAATTGGAGACACATTTGTACATCATAACCATGTTCATAAAGTGCAACACAGAAAAAGAAAAAACTCAAACCAGCCAGCTTTTCTCTTCCGCCATAAATACTTCACTTGTATTCATACCCCAATATGAAAATATTACACCTGACCGTCCCTCGTGGAACACATTCACGTTAATATAAAGCCAAATGACATACGGTACAGTATGTGAAACTCTTCACCTTCATCGAGTGCACATTTCAGCCCGGTTACATTTCACCACGCAGGAGTTTGCATTAGACACGTGTAGCGGGGTTTCAATAACTATCTATGGGAGAACACATGTCTTTTAAAGGGACTGTGGCATAATTTAGGTGAGTGAATATGATGCAAAATGTACAAGAAACTCTGGGACACATGATGTGACGCTTAGGTAAACCCTGGCAGATCAGGAACTGTGTAAAGGCAGCAGGAGATGAACTCACAGGGAAATCTCCAAAAACAACCAAACAAAAAAATACAACGTGTGTGTGTGACTGAAACAATAATATGTTTCAGTCACATTTCCTTTTGAAGAACATTTTTAATATACTATTTATCATCATTTTGGGGGCAATTCATTGTCCCTTCTTCTCATCTAACTTTGGCCAGGAAAGTGAATGAGCATTTTTCCAAAATGTCCAACTATCCCTTTTAACTTCATTTTAGAGTTTGTTTCTATGGATTACTAAAGACTGTGATTTTTATTTGACTTATTTGACCCGGCCAAAATAACAAACGTGGAATTAGCATATCTGTACTGAAGCTTTTGTTGGACTACTGATTTACTGTATGTATTACATTAGGGGTGCACGAATCAGAAAATGTCACGATTCAATATCGATTTCAAAAAATTCTCGATTTAAAAAAAACAAAAAACGATTCACAGTATGTAAACGTAGTTACTTTCCCCATGTGATTGCAGTAGACGTACAATAAAATAAATAAATAATGAACTGATTTGGAATCGGTAGAGTTTGAGTCGCGATTCGAAGGTGAATCGATTTTTTTGTTGTTGTTGCACGCCCCTATATTACATACACAAAGCTAATCATAATCCTACAAGAAGTGCTGTTTCATTAAATTATGTTTTCAACTCCAACCTCAAATCCTTCAAGTCCACTCATTGGTAAAAAATGAAATGAAATAAAAACACAATTAAACCGATAAACCTGGTAACATTTGTTTTGTTTTTTAACAAAAGGAAACACTAACACACACACACGCACGCACGCACGCGCGCACACACACACACACCAGAGCAAATTCAACCACCACACAATAAGCCTAAAAATACAACATCATCACTAAAGTCTTCAAGCATTCAAAGCAAAAGCACCTTAAACAATCTTAACTTAAACTAATGAAGTCAACTGATAGTCATTGCTTCCAACTAGGAGGTTCCGTGTGTATGTATATTATATATATATATATATATATATTCATACATTTGTGAAGTGGAAAAAAACAAACACGTTTTCACATTGTTACACACTTTTTTGATTCCAGTTTAAGTTTGGAATGACCTTACCGTTACTGTACATACTCTTTATGTGCTGTGAAAGAAGTCCACATCCTTGAGGAGTATCAGCCCTCGTACCCGACCACTTTGAAGAAGCACAGATGAGGCAAAATGATATGAACACATACATGTAATCTTTGCTGAGGGGATTCAACTTAACTGAAGCTGAATCCTATTTGAAGTCATTAAACGTACCCCATCTGACTCGACTACGTACAGTCACTTGAAGCAGTCATTTGTCTCTCTGATGTTAAAAGAAGAGAATTACAGTGAACAAAATATCAGGAAAGTCTGCATTTTCAACATCTTTAACCTCAGTACCCTTCAAATAAATTGTTAAGTGGATCATCTAAGGTTTCTTTCATACCTGTAATTTGGTATATTTAGTTCGGACCAAGAAAAAAACAACAACAACATTGTTGCGTTTTATTTGTGGTCCGTTTCATGTTCACACGTGTTACAAATTAACCAACATGAAGTAATTTGGACTGACACGTAACTCATTCATTGGACAGTTCTGGTGATGTCATCCTGCATCACCAGCACTGGACCCATTTAAATGATGACAAACGGTAGAGATGCTGCAGTAGATAACACACACACGATACACGTCAGGCGTCAACACTTGGGCTTCCCGTCCCTCATTGCAGCCGAAGACTGACTATAACGGAGTATAGCGGCACTTTATACCGTGATAAATCGCCAATAAAGGACTCTAATCCACAAACTACACAACTGGACAAGTTCCAGATGCAATACGATCCAAAACTGGGGAGAAATTATTAACATCGGCAACCGAGAGTGCATGTAAAACATAAACACTGCAGTAACGTCTTGTCATGTTGACTGGTGTGATGACGCCTGCGCAGTATGCTCGTGTTGGCGTCGACACGTGTATCTATCAGTAGAGTTCTTCAAGGCTAACTACCGTTATTTAAACCTGGACCCTATTTTTCCTATGCGTTTGTGTGTAAGTGACTGATAGGAACAACAATCTTTGAAACGGGTCCAGAATTAAGCACAAACACTGTAACCGGCAGCCACAGACCGGGCTGCAATGTAACCCTATGGGGCAAATGTGCATCGTCAATGTGGTCCACTAAAAGTGCTTTATTTTGCCGCTGACAGACTCAGATTAATATTCTAAGTGTCTGACAACATTATGGAAAGGATCCCTACAGAGATAGACCTTTTTGAAAGCTCTTTGAGACCTTTTTGTTTAACCAGAAACGGCTCTGAGGTCACTAGCGCTAAACCCACCAGACTCCATTTAAAAAAACAATACTTTTAGCGTGTATAGAACCAACACATTTTCACATGTAAATTGTTAAACTATGTGTTTATTTCAACCCAAACTAGAGTTGTGATGGTTGGAAAAGTGGAAAGACGACCCAAAACGGCTTTTCATAGTTTTTATTTTCTGTCTGGTGGCTTTAGCGAACGCAATTTCGCGCAGGTTTTTAGGTTTAAAAAAAAAAAAAAAAGGATCTTACTCTTTAAGAGAAAGGTCGACCGTCATCCATGTCTCAAGTAAAGGGGCAAAGCAGGAATGTGCTATGTGTAGCATTTCTACGCCAAAAAAATCATAACCATGATTATTTTGATGTGGGAATATATCTGCTAACCACTAAGCTTACCTTAGCTGTCAAATGTGTTTCATTACTTTACAGCATGGAAGTGGAACTGTTTAGTATATGAAGGTAACACAAGCTCCCGTTAGCATACCGTGTCACATTAAAACACATATTTGCTGTTACTAACGGCTTTGATCAGCTTTTATACTTCACCTTGCTTTTCAAAACCAATGGAGCAATGCCCTCTTTCCATGCTGCAGTGGGGCTCATGGGATCTGTAGTCCTAATTTTGGGAAATGCTAAATGCTACACATAGCTCCTTAGAGATTTTAAGAACATGTCTCTTTCTTCACCTCTCTTAAATTCCTATGCAAAGCAGCTGCCCTGCCACTATCAAGACCTAAGCTCATAATACTACAGACAGTGGGTGTTGGATGCTCTAGTACAATTACCCAAAGAATTTGCTGGAATGTCTCCTTATATGGTCATATAGAAGATTGATCTCCAACCAACTGGACAAATCAGAGGAGAGATGGCTGAATGGTAGATGAGCAGAAAAGAATTTCTCTCCTCCAGTCTTTCCTCCTCTCTTCATCCATGATTTCTTGTTTCATCTCCTTCTCTCTTCTTTTCTCCGCTTCCTGCTCGTCTTCCTCTCTCTCTCTCTCTCTCTCATCAGTAGCGTGTGGAGTACCAGTCATTGTCAGTCATCTGAACCAGCTCGTTGACCACGTCCAGCAGGTTGTAGTTGTATTTCTTCAGCAGCCGCTGGTTCAGCGGCCGATCGCCAAAACCCATCTCCACCAGCACGGCCATCATGGTGTCCTGAGTGGACGCGTCCACTGGAGGCTGCATAGAAATGACATCTAATCAGTCCATGATACCTGCTACTGATTTCATAAAACCAAATGTCCTGGCAACATTTGACCAGACGGAAACGGAAATGGAAAGAAAGAATCGGGATTGGAATCAGAACTGTTAAAATCGAAATGACGCCCAACCCTAACTGTGTAGTGCCGAAAGCCCATCCTGTACGCTATTTTATCAGACATTGGGCAGCTCTGTCCTGCTCTATTGAATGTGGGAAAGTTTATACTCCAGCAACCCCAGCCACTCGTTTTCGAGACAGAGTTATGTGCACCAAAGTGCTCCTAAAAATATGTAAATGTCACCCTGAAGCCATTTTTGTTAGATGCCATGAGCACAGTTATCCATAATTTACAGAAACAGGAAAATATTGTATAGGGAAAATTGGATTGGCCTTGGTAATGGCAGATATCCAATATTAAAGGATTTTGGAACAAAAAAAACTTGATCAGGACAGCCCTAGTTTTAGTTCTTTAAGAGGAGCGTGAACTACTTAACAGCATGAGGAATGACGTAAGATGAGTAGATATAAAGTGGCAGCTGACCTGTGTGGGGCCTTGTCCTGTGAACAGAGCCTTGTAGGCGGAAGCAGCTACTGACAGAGCTCCTTTCACCAGGCCACTGGTGATGCCTGGGTGCCTGAGAAGGGACAAAAAAGAAGTTACACTTCAGGGTTCAACGTTAAGGTTTTTTTCATACCGTCGAGTGAAGTGAAAAAAATTCTTCTTGCCCCAAGGCCATTTTTACTGGAACCCTATACAAATTGTTGTTTTTTTCCCGGGAAAAAAACATCAAAAGCGTCGGGAGGGAAAAAATGGTCAAAAAGCATCAAAAATCTCAAAATAAGTCAAGAATTTTTTTTTTTTTTAAATCGTCAAAAGCGTTGAAAAGAACTGTGAAAACCCTCCTGAAAAAGTCATTAAAAAACCCGTCAAATGTCAAAAACAAAAGTCAAAAGCATCAAGCACTAACTCAATTCTTGATTGGCCAACGGCACATTCAAATCATCAACAAGCGTTCTCCGACGTGGACAAGAAAACAATAACGTCATTTATGATACTACAGAAATAATGATGTATTGAATTATAAAAACTGAATTTCTGCAAATGTTTTGGCATTAAGCTTAACTTTGGTTGAACTTTGACACGTGCATTTACACCATTTAACGACACCCTGACAGTGCAGACCTTTTAAGCTAACACAGATGATTAGCTGTGTTAGCGTCCTCTTTTTAGTAACCTCCTATAAACTAGTTCTCCTCATAAGAAGAATGATTTGCAGACAGCTGAGAGAAAAGAGTCAATGTTACAAATACTATTAAATTAAATAAAATTGTGTGAATGTCTCGTTAGCAACAGTGCTAATGAGCTTGCTAACCGACAGTTTGCAAGCAGTTAGCAAGCGTGCCAGCTCAGATAAAAATCTTGAATCAAATGATGTACAAAACGGAGAAATGCCAAAGGGGGTGTGTGTGGTGTGTGTGTGTGTGTGTGTGTGTGTGTGTGTGTGTGTGTGTGTGTGTGTGTGTGTGTGGGGGGGGAGACCAGTAGCAAACAGTCAGAAGCTCTGGAGCTTTTGTGACAGACTAGCACTAGCATTTTCCAGCTAGCTAGCAGTTAGTGGTTAGCTCACCAGCTAAAATAGTAACCACTACCAAGCTTTTGGAACTAAATCTCGTGCCGTACCATTTTCTGGAATGAGCAGGTCTTTATGCAGTACATGTTTTACTTGAGACAGGTTTTAGTAAGCTAGGGGCCTTGATGCAGCCAGCAGAACATTATGTGTCCTTTATATGAACTGCTGATACTCCGCTATATATGCTGGTTTGACTTTGAATGAGTGTTAGACTGTGTTAGACCTGGGGTCCTCAGGGTTGTTGTCCTCTGTGTCTTCAGTAGCTTCAGTATCATCTGTCTGAGTTTGTTCAGGATCGGAGGCTGAGGGACAACACAACATCAGAATCAGAAAGGATTTTATTGCCACAGTAAGTTGCATATATGTGGAATTTGCCTTTGTGATTGGTGCATACACACACAAACACAATTCATAAGGAATAAACAACAAATACAGTAACAGAAACAATTAAATACAAAATATACAAATAGTTGTTTAGTACAAGAAAAAGGAGGCAGAATGGGTTATATAGCATCACATCGCATTATCTCCGACTCCATCATACATCTATCCAGTTTCAAAAATAAAACATACATTCATTCACATCTGTATGTCTCAACATCTATGACACATGCAGTCAGTATCAGCATGTATAGGAAGAAGTGTCCGAGAGTTTTTTGCTAGATTTTATACATTTGATCCGGTTAGTTTTGGTTTCACATTGCAATGATGCGAGCGCAATAAATAACTATACATGACATACCTACGTCCTGTCGCCATCACCTACGTGCGTTTGCCTATACTTGCCATTGTTTGGTTTGTAGACGTGCGTGCGTCTGACGTGGGCGTGTTGTCAACTTGGCGGGTAGCCTTCTATCACGGTTTGAATATAGGGAGAAAAATTAATGGACAGATTAATTTAGTTGCCCATTTAACAATACTATTATGGCATTACTACCAGTAGCATTTTTGTGTACTGCTGCTGCAGCAGCAGTGTCTTGGTCTTCAGGTAGCACTGCTCCCCCGTCCTCTCGGAAAATAACTGTCAAATCTTTGTGAATTTCTTTCCAACGGACTCTTTATTAAGTCATCGGGCCAAAATTTCTATTAAACATTTGGTCTCCTCTCCCCTGGTGCTCCTCTTTTTTTTTTTTTTTTTTTTTTTTTTTACGGTTCTGACGATGGCAGAACTTCCTGTAATTGGTCCAAACTACCCTAAAGAAGATCTACACACTACGACGACCCTAAGCATGGTTCAATTTGATCTTGACCAAGACCACCTCTCATCGTCAGACAAAGGTTCGGCTGTTTGGTCCGGGGGAGGTCTCACACCTGTAATTTGGGTTCAGATCAAACTGAAAAGTCAGAAAGTCCAGATAAAAGGAGGTAGGTGTGAAAGGGCCCTAGTCTTGTTATTTCACTGGCAGTGATACATCGATGTGCTTACCATTCTCAGTTTGGTACAGCTCAGAGCCCTCTGCTCCCTCCTCGGCAGCATCAGGGTCAACATCTGGTTCTCCACTGCTCCCTGGACTGCACGACATCAAGAGCAAGGCATGTTTCAAGCATTTACAACCAGTTGGACAAACACTGTGCACCCCTAGTTTGGATCAACGGAAGTACCTTCCCAGGATAAAGCTCCTCCCCTTCCTCTCTCTGTGTGTTGCCGTTCTCAAACTCCGTTCGCTTTGGGAAACAACCGCAAACTTCGAGCTAGTGAGCTACACGCTAACATTTTTGTTGTTGTTTTGTTTTGAAGAAAATTTGGATGGTGCAACAAGGCCAGCCTGCTTGGATCTTTCGGGGAATGATTGTAAAGATTTACAAAGAATATGTTTACGGCATTTCCTCTCTAACTGGGACGATTGGTGGGATTGCTGTGGCCAGTATACACTGGTAAGAGCCAATGAGGTTTAACCATGTATCCAGCTAATTTAAATAGCTCACGTTATTGTATTGTGTCAACAGTTAACTTCATTTAATATTGTGTGTGGAGTTTTCTGTTGCAATGTGCAAATGTTCCACCAAAACTACTTCCTTGCAGAGTCTATTTTGCAGAGGCACCATTCCTCAAGATGAGAGCAATGCTGCAACCAAAACCAAAAAGGAACTTTCTGAGTGTGATTGGGTCCAAAGCTAATATGACATGACTCTGTTGTCATACTGATGAAATTAGTGCTGTGGACATGTACATATGTACTTAATTTATCAAGACAACAGGTAAACACGGAAGTAGTAATGTGTTTGCTTAGCAGCAAATTAAAATGGGAGCGGATCAGAGAACAAGGAGGCTTGTTATTATAATAGGATGGATACATACTTATGAAATTAGAGGGAATTAGAAGTAATGGCATGATCTTCAGTGTTAGCCTGTTTGACATAAAGGCCTGCAGTACATTGCTGCTGTGCTTGTATCCCATCCTCCACACTGACCTTGGTGTGATGGTGGCTTTGGGCGGTGCCACCACTTCAGGAGTCAACGGCTCATCGTCCAGCGTCTGAGAAGTACAAAGCATGTCGTTGGCGCTGCTGGCACCCGACACCCCCGTCCCTGAAGCCGTCGTGGCTTCGTCCGCCTCACCCAGCTCCCCCTCTGAGGGGGAAGTGCCCGAGTGGTCGGGAGATGGGGTTTCTGGGTCTGTGGGGGTCTTGGCTGGGATGTCCCCGGGCTGGGACAAAGCAGAGCTGCAATGGACAAGGAATTGGGAGTTAAAGGGAATGTGACAACTGTTGCTATAGACCTTTTCAATGGAATTCCATTGCTAGGCAACAACCTGGCCCCTTGTTAACTTCCTGTCAGTCGATGCCATTCACATATACTGCAACAGGAAATCAACTTGGGTCCATTTAGAATGTTTATGTTTATATCTGTGAAAAGCTCTTAGAGGTTTTTTACCTAGGCCGTTTTGGAAACCGCCTACTATACTAGCGGTACGTACTGATTTGGCCAAAATGTAGCATATAGTATGCAGTATGTAAACAAAAGCAAAAATATACCAAAAATACCCGGATGTCGTACTGATTCGGAATAAAATCTCCAGTATGCATCGGACCAGACTACTTTGCTTACTGTATCCCACAATGCAAAGCGCTGGAACAACTGTGACCAACAACTGGAATCTTTTTACTATTTTCGTCTGCTGTTTCAACATTGAATTCACTTCTGAGATTTTTCTGAGCGAGAAATCAACATGTATGGATTTTGAATATGGACAGTTTTATGAAAATGTATGGCGTATCACAAATATTTCGGAGTTGAGAAGCTCAGCACAAGCAGACGCGACACCAGCTAATGGCTGCCCAAGTCGCTAGCTAGCGTCCGACTCAAAGGCCCCGCTGTGAGCTGGAGCTCTCTCAGGAGACGGGTCGCGAGGCTTTATTTTACCCGTTGATGAACCGTTATGCTTAAATAACAAATATGTATTTTAAGAATAACGGGAACCTTGGTGGTTATCCGCCTTTACAGAGTTTAAATGCTCCATATGACTCAGTTTCACTAAGGGCCACACTGGAAAAAGAGAATCACATCCAGGGCCAGACATGTTGTGGTTAATGACATGCTTTTTATTTCATTGAAAAAGGAAAATATCTTTGACTGTATTACTGCATGTCGCTTTCTTTGACATCCATTTCGGACTTTTTTTATTGCTTTCTCAGACGTTTTTGTCACTTTTTGACATTTGTGTGCCAAAAAGTCCTAAAAAAGTCAGCAAAAAAAGTTCCTTGAACATGAAAACTCTCTGCTTCTGGGGGAATTTCTGAGTAAAGCTGCCAAATTCTGCTTTGAGTGTCACGTAACGGCAGTTTGAAAAACACTTTCCCGGGTTTTTGGTTTGGCGCACAACTAGGCAGGGCCACAATCTATTGTGAACATAAATTGAAATGCCGGCCGTAACTAAATGGAAATTGAGAGTGCAGTAGGCAGTTTCGAATACAGCCCTATTTTCAAAAATACGTCTAATCATTGATGTTTTTGTATCATTTATTGTTGCCTGTTTATTGTACATGTAACCATTGTTTGCAGTCACCACAGATTTCCACAGATTTCCATTGTCTGAACTGAACGTGAGCGGCGCCGGGGGCTGTTCTGCCTAGCCAACAGTCCCGTACCTGTACATGGACTCCCCCAGTGGCCGACTGGTGTCAAAGCAGTCAGGGAGGATGATGATGTAATCCTCTGAGGAGGTGGAGGAGGAGCGACTCCTCGTCCGTTCTCTCTTCTCCTCTCCCTCTTTCTCCTTCTCCTCCTCGGGCCCCGTCTCTCTCTCCTCCACCCTGGACTCCGCACACATGTTCTCCATGGGGGACTCCTCACCTTCAACTAAGTTGGGATCAACAAAAAACGGATATGCTTCACAGACTATACAGTAGGCATGGGCCGGTTACCGGTTTCAAGGTATACCGCGGTTTGAAAAAACATTTTCCGTCATACCATTCCTGCGGTAAGAGCTGTTTTCAAGGACAGAAAGTGCAGTTCAGAAATCCGTCTCCCTGCCAGTGTGCAGTGTGTTTCAATGGACATTTCAAAAATAATACATTTTAAAGCTGTACTTCCAATACCGTTATACCGTGAAACCGTGATATTTTTGCTGAAGGTTATCATACCGTCAGAATCTTATACCGGCCCATGCCTACTATACAGGGCACAGCACTTAAAGGACAATTCCAGCGCAAAATGAACCTAGGGGTTAATATCAGATGTGTACCCACTCGATCGTTCTCTGGGACATGTTTTCATGCTAATTGAATGTGTTTGTAGCTTGAAACAAGCTAGCGCGGACCGCTGATTAGCTTACAACGCTAGTATTCGGGGCACAGGGAAAGTAAAAACTAATTGCTATTTATACCACTAATAAGGCTCAAAATTTCACCACACTTCAACGGTAGCATAATGAGGGTCCCTAAATGTTAACCAAAGCATTGAGAACTTTGTAAGTGTACAGACAGTAGCTCCCAAGACGGCAGCCGCCTGTACACGAGAACGCGACTGCCTTTATAATCTATCTTTTTAATAAACTGTCTGTACACTTACAAAGTTCTCAATGCTTCGGTTAACATTTAGGGACCCTCATTATGCTACCGTTGAAGTGTGGTGATATTTTTCAGCCTTATTAGAGGTATAAATAGCAATTTGTTTTTACTTTCCCTGTGCCCCGAATACAAGTGTTGTAAGCTAATCAGCGGTCCGCGCTAGCTTGTTTCAAGCTACAAACACATTTGATTAGCATGAAAACATGTCCCAGAGATCTGTTATTAACCACTAGGTTTGTTTTGCGCCAGAATTGTCCTTTAATACCACACTCCCTGAGACCCTGTTAAACAAGCGAAAACACCCTACAGCATATCAGATAGTAGCATGCATTTCTTTAGGAAGACAACAGCAGCTGAATGTCTATATCGACGACGTTTCGTTTCCGGGATTGTTCAGGTTCCGCTGGAGGTTCCGCATGATGTCCGTTTCCTTCCTCTTTCTTTGTGTTGGTGTTCTAAACTCCGGTGGATTTCTGAGGACTATGGTTAACTGCTCCTCAGATCTCTGCAGGGTAAATCCAGACAGCTAGCTAGACTATCTGTCTGTTGCACGACTAAAACTACCTTTGAACGTACACATGTTCCACCAAAACAAGTTAACAAGAGGCTATTTAGCAGCGGCACCGTTGCTCCGTCCGGCACTTAGCTCCACCCAAGACGATTGTGATTGGTTTAAAGAAATGCCAATAAACCAGAGCACGTTTTTCTCCCATCCCAGGAATGCTGTGTGGACTAACCAGCAGCGTTGTGGAGGAAGGTCTGGCAATGCGAGACTACTGTTGCATTAAACCATACTTCCTGTTACCACCAGTGCATGTCCTGAGACAAATCGAGTTGAGTCATGTCATCAGATTCATGACTCAAGTCAATCACACACCTCTGCAATAAACTGTCAAATTTAAATGATGTGCTTACACGTGTTTAGCTAAACGCTGCTCATTCTCACATAAAAAAAAAATATTTTTAATCAAGAACATTTGTTACACTCCGTTTTCTGCTGTCACCTGTGGTTGTGTGCTCCTGCTGTGTGGAGCTGGGCGGAGCGAGGAGCGGGGTCGGTGCCGAGCTGGGCCCGGGTACCGGGGCCGGGGTCACAGACAGGGGAACAGGCAGGGAGGCTTTCAGCGGGGGAGGGAGGGAAGCCTGCAGCGTAGCTGGCGCTTTCAGGGGGTTTTCAGAGGTGCTGGGGCTGCTGTCTGGGCTCTCCTCTGCTTTCACCGTTTTACTCTTCACACAGGAGGAGGAGGAGGAGCCGCCCTGAGCAGCTGGACGCACCACTGAGCACAAACAGGAAGTCCACTGTTAGATACTGTACCTCTGATGCTGGGCTCTTTCAATCACATGCAAACACATGTCTATCTTGTTTTTATCTCTAATGCACCTTGGTGGCACTCACAATTTCATTGTATGGGTCTCTGTGCAAGGACAATAAAGGTTTATCTTATCTTATCAGTTTTTCAATTGATTGTCTCAACATGGATTTGTAACAGCCCTACTCATTGGGAGAACATTTCATTATTTAAAAAAGCCATATGTCCTGGATAGTGGTGTAACAGACCATAGTTGATCCGTGGTCCGGACGGAGCAACACTCAAGGTTCGGACTACATGTGAACCGTTGCAAAGTTTACCAACCATAATAATAGTGTGTGTGAAATGCATTTTTACTGCCACTGTTACTTAAAGGTGCTGTAGGTAGGATTGTGAAGATCCAGGATTTAGCCCAAAAACGGTCTCCTAAGCCCCTCCCCCCACGAGGGAGAATGAATGCGTGTGTGCATGAGCAGTGATTGACACGCAGTTAGACCCTTGCCCTGATTGGTGCATCTGAACAGGGAGTGGTGGATTTTTGCAAATCGCACTACAGGCTGTAGGTGGTCCCAGAGGAGCCAGATTTTATTTTTAATGACCTGCTTCATGTAGTTCTACTGGAACATAGGGTCAGTTTCAGCAAATATGACAGAAAGTTAGTTTTATAAGTCTTACCTACTGCACCTTTAAAGTAGGCTGATAAATCTCTATTAAGGGTTGCCGTGAAAAGAATCAGGCAACGAAATTGTTAAATGTGTTTATATGGCACCGGTTCCTTAACGAGCGGTATCTAACGCGGATTTCGGAGCCTCATTTCGGTGCCACTTAAAGATCTTCGATGCTCTCTGATGCTCCGAAACAGATGTTACAGGCAACAGAAGCATTACTGCATGTCACGCTAGTAAACACTAACGTTACACTTGCCTACCGTTAGCAAGTAGCTGGATTAAACACTGCTGCTGATATAAACGGTGTAAAGTGTGCCTGTATTTCACTGTAGAGGATACCAACAGCGGGACGTACAACATTCTGCTGCTAAAGCTATGAGCTAACAGACACAAACTGGCACTATGGTTACTGCTGTTGTCAACCTCGTGGTGCACTCAAAGTTACTGTAAAATACCCTTTTCCTCATCGTTTTTTGTCGTTTAACCGCAATTTACTGGGGAAAGATACCCTGACGAACTTCCGGCAAATTTGAGATTTGCTCTGCAAGTCAGTCTGGCCAAGAGCCCATTCAAGCCAATTTCCATTTTTTCCAAATCGAGGCACCAATCACAACTGTCGCTTTACATGATGACGATAGCGCAGCAACCTGTTGCTGCTACGTCACCCGGATCGTTGGTCTGATTGGTTGAAGGACTATCCAATTGCGCCCAGATGCATTTGAGCGGCGTCCGTTGGTGACGCCCCTTTGGAAATGGTCTGTGAATGAATCTTCCCCAGACCCACTCTAGGTTACAACTGAGAAGGGTCTGGTGCCAACCAGGCTAGGGGAAAGAAGTAATTATTGTTGAAAGTTAATGTTATTACATTTTTAATAAATCATTTAAATTCCCCCCTTTTTTTTGTGCTGATCCGAAAATTGATCCGACGTGTGACTCAAAATTGTGATCCGATCCGTGAGTTTTGTGATCCGTTACACCCCTAGTCCTGGACTATACTTGCCCAAATGTATGACCACTCAATGAACAATGAGGTTTTTTTTAACCAGCCCATGGTACTGGATAGTAGATTGGAATCGGATATGTCAGTCACTCAGGCATTCATTAAACTCATTATGGCGAGAATGTTGAAAATACAAAACTCACAAGATGGTAGGCAATGCATTAAGAGATGTTTAAGGGGGATACAAAAAAAAAAACTTTGGGGTAACACTTTTTTTTGGTCCTGATGGACGGCAGCCTCCTGCCAGAGGGAAGGGGTTCAGACAGTTTGTGTCTGGGGTGAGAGGGGTCGGCTACAATCTTCCCTGCCTGCCTCAGGGTCCTGGAGAGACGGCAGATTGCAGCCAATAACCTTCGTTTTACAAAGCAGGTACATTCAAAAGGTAGTGCTGGATAAGTGCTGCTCTACCTCTGCATCTTTGTTCGTCGGCCCTGCATCACTGCGGTGACCTCACTACTAGGGTTGGGCATCGTCTTGATCTTAACAATTCTGAATCGAATTCCGATTCTTCCTTTTGGTTCGGGTTCTCATCGAGTCTCCAATTCCGATTCTTTGAGGTGTGGAGTTGAAACGTGGCACATGCTTATTTCACAGATTATCACAGATCAGAGGAACATTGTATTTAGGCCACGTCCACACGTACCAAAACAATCCCCCCCGGCATCGTTTCAAGAATATTAGCGTCCAAACGGATCCATTTCTTAATGACTCAACACGCTACTTCATATTTCAGGTCTATAGGTGGTGCTGTTTCTGCTACAGAAATTCACCAAAAAATAGAGAAGAGGTGGAGCATGCGCATAAAGCTTGCGCGCTGTATATAAACACTATATTTTGCCCTGGTAACCCTAATAGGCTCAATATCTTCTCCAGCAGGAACACAAGCATGTAGTCCGCCATTGTTGTTGTTATGAGACGTCGTCGCGGGATAAGAAGTCGAAGGCTGAAGGTCGAGGGGTGTGGCGATGACATCATCGATACGCAAGTATGCGGCTTCGCCGTCCAAACAAAGTCGCAAGGGTGGCGTTTTCGAATTTTTTCAACCTGGGACCAGGTTTCAAAAAAGTGCGTCTTCAGACATGTGCGTTTACACCAAAAGGCGTTTCCGTGTGGATGGCCCCTTAGATTTAATGAGGGTTTACAGTTTTACCGGGCTTCTCAAACTCAAATAGAGACTGCTTACTGTGCTCCCTGGCTGTAACACAACAAGCGCCTGGAAGTACGGCGGCAGCTACGAAAAACGATTGCCTTCCAACCAGTGGAAGTTCATATTTTCCACATATTCTTTCATAACAGATATCATGAGCTGCTGAGTGACTGAAATGTACAGCTTCTATCAAGACTGTGATATGTAGATATATTTGTTCCACGTTCCAAAACTGTCAATGTTTGGAGGAAAAAAATATTTCTTGCCACAATGCCAGATGGATTTCTTCACTTTTATGTTTCTCTGCTCTTACTTTTTCAAGCAATCAAAGCCTGGAATCAAATTTGAGGCTTTCAGACCTGTAACCTCTGCTGACTGACCTGTCCCTTTCCCGGGGCGGGGCCCTCTCAGAGCGGTGTGGTCTAGCGGCTCCTCCAGGGTCAGTGAGCGAATCACAGTCTCGCAAACAAACTGAGTCCCGCTGATGTCATCTTCTCCTTCCTCCTGAGCCGGGACTCCGCCCCCCTCTGCTCCCGATCCCGCCCCATGAGGGACATCTGAGGACCAGGTACAGGTGGACAGATGTCATGTTAAATGTCTGTTAAACAGAGCAGGGAGCTCAGTTATCACTATGTTTCTGTGTGTTCATTTAGAAACCACTGTCGGACCTCGTGAACTGATTGCTTAATACAGACTTCACTGTCAAACATGGATTCATAATTGATAGATTACGAAGAGGTGCATTTCAGCTTGCATTTGGAAAACAAGTACACTATTTATTTCAGAGTAAAATCATGCCCTCATGAAAACAAGTGGGGAAAAAAAAAATCACTGCAGACTCTCAACCCCCTCTCTTTCCTGAATGTGAACTTCTGCCATCAGGGAGAAGATTCCGTGTGCCGAGATGTAAAACAAACACACTTAAGTTATTGTTTATCCCAACCACTATCTATCTAATTATTAGGCACTTTTTAAGATTTTGTATTGTCTGTACAGTCATATGTGTCCTTCCTTTATGTCCTAAGATGCTTTATTGATCTTCTGATCTTAAGTTTGTGTTTTATGTTGATTTTAGAAATGTTTTTTTTTTCTGTCATGTTTGGGTTGTAAAGCAACAGATTGTAGCACAATGCTCAAGACAAATTGTCCCTCAGGGACAATAAAGTGTATTCTATTCTATTCTATTATAATGCCTTCATTTCTCCTGGTTTCTCTGCATCACTGAACACCTGGGGCTCCGTATCTGAGATGATGAGATGACATACATTGGTACTCTGTGCTTTAACAATGAAGTGTTACGTGCCAGTACCATTCATTCCTATACAGTAAATCAGATGTCTTATATCAAAATAAAGCATGTTTCTGTCTTGAGGACAGAAAGTCCTACAACTAACCCTACTTTAAGGGTTCTGGACTTTCATAGGGAAGTGTTGACCATACATAAATAAGTCTGTTCGTGGACGAGCAGATGGATGTCCAGCAGCTGACATTTATCATTGTTCTTTGCATTAAGGTAAGTAC
The DNA here is from genome assembly GCF_031162955.1 of Sander vitreus. Taxonomy (NCBI): domain Eukaryota; kingdom Metazoa; phylum Chordata; class Actinopteri; order Perciformes; family Percidae; genus Sander; species Sander vitreus. Next base: position 5,460,221 of record NC_135869.1, on the reverse strand, counting down.
GTACAGTATATTTAATAAATACCGACTTTCATATTTATACGGACAGTTCCTACACAAATATTTTGAACTATGCATGCTTTGATGAATGAGGCCTCAGATCATATTCAACTGTTCACAGGCTCCATTTTGGACTTTCATTTACTAACCTATGAACAAAACTCTATCAAGAACCTTAAACATATGAAGAGAAAACTGCTTTACCCATGATGCTATTGATGACTTCAGTCTCTTCCTGGATGAGACCCAAAGAGGGACAGCTCTTGTCCTGCAGGGGTCCATGTTGAGGCAGAGGGGACATGCACGGAGTCATGTCTGGATGAGGAAAAAACATCAGAGACTGAACTCAGGTCAGTTTATCAGTCATGTCCATACACTGATACAGGTTTAATGATTTGTAATGTCAATAGGAGCTAGGGATGTCACAATTCTCCAAATTAGCTGTTTGAGTTGACGATTTTAAGATCACGATTTGATTCAGTTCTCAATTTAAACATTTCTTTTTCAGCAGGGACGGCGATGCCACAATAAGAGCCACGAAATGGCAAAAGGGTACTTTACAACAACAGTTTAATTTTCTTAGAGTTTACAAGGTGCAATTAAATGCACCATTAGTTTAAAAGGGTGAACCTGAATGCACCATAAACTCCTGTAAGAGCCCACATCCTTTAACGTTCGTTGTTTGTTTCCATAACTCTCGCACGGGGAAGGCAAAATATTACACGGTGACTTCAGAGAAGCAGGAAGGTTTTCCAGTTCTGTTGTTTCTCCGTCATCTCCAACTCCGGCCGCGGCCATGGTGTCTGGGAAAGTCAAGCTGCTGGCTACTGGTAAGCTAACGTTACCCTGTGTCTTTAGCTGCATGCTACCAGCCAGTAAGCTAATGTTACCCTGTGTCTTTAGCTGCATGCTACCAGCTGCTAAGCTAATGTTATCCTGTGTCTTTAGCTGCATACTACCAGCCGGAAAGCTAGCGTTACCCTGTGTCTTTAGCTACAGCTACCAGCCAGTAAGCTAATGTCACCCTATGTCTTTAGCTGCATGCTACCTGCTAGTAAGCTAACGTTACCATGTGTCTTTAGCTGCATGCTACCAGCCAGTAAGCTAATGTTACCCTGTGTCTTTGGCTGCATGCTACCAGCCTGTAAGCTATGCTGTTTTTTTGTTTTTTTTCTTTGGACGTGCGCAAGTAGGCGGGGGTGGAGAAAGAAAAAATACTGGGGGAATTGCCAATCCTTCTTTGATTTCGAGATCAAAAGCTTATTTCGATTGATTTTAAAATTGTGACACCCCTAATAGGAGCTGCGACCAAAAAAAAATAACATGCGTCAGTTGAACATTTTATTGTTGCTTCTGTTTTTAACTCTGCTACAATAATATCATATGGAAACGAGAACACTTCTTACCAGCAGGGGTGTTGTTTGGGACACTCTCCAACTCTTGGACAATGTTGATGTCCAACAGCTCAAAAGACAGAAGATCCTGAGAGATCAGCAACAACAGATAGCTAATTTAAATGCTTTTGAGCTGCATTATGGGAAATGTAGGAGGTAGTGTTTAGGGATTAAAAGTCAGGATATCTCAGCTTTTGACCAATCTGTTTTTCATCCGTGTCTTTACCAAAGTGCACACTGAATAACTGGATTACACCTGTAAATCAATGTGAGGATTTACTGCTTTTCTCTGTTTTATTTTATTGTAAAACTGAACATATTTGGGATTTGAAATGTTGAATAGACAAAAAAACATTTGAAGACGTCACCCTGGCTCTGAAAACTGAAGAGGGATTTTGATACAAAAAACTAAAAATGTTCCGTTAATTTGCATGTTAGCGTACCGCTGATGCTGTATTTGCCACTTGCCAAGTGTTAAAGCATCATTTTATTATAAGATGTACTTTATGTTGTTTTATGTTTAACAAAGCTTAAAGGTGACATATGCTTTTTCTGTATTTTCTGTAATATCTACAATTTTATAATGTTGGATTTTTTGACTGTAGAAAGTGCTGCTATATTCTAGCATGTAGTAGCAACATGCCAATGTTGTTAAATTCTCCCCAATTTCGGGTCGCATTACTGCTGGGACATGTCCGATTGAGTAGTATTTGGTTTAGAAGGCTTTATTGGTGATTTTTCAGGGTACAAAGTCCTGCTATATATCCTTTGCAGTAGCTCCAGCTGATACTACTGAAACAACAGCAGAGGCTGTGGAGCGGAGATTCCAGGAAACACGCTGGCCAATCAGAGCAGACTGGGCTTTTTCGGGAGAGGGGCTTAAAGAGACAGGTGCTCTAACAGACAGAGGGGGAATACAGGTGCAGCAGCCATGAGCAGTGTACGTGTGTATGTGTGTATGTGTGTGTGTGTGTGTGTGTGTGTGTGTGTGTGTGTGTGTGTGTGTGTGTAGGGTGGCTTGTGGCTCGGAGGTAGAATGTGGCAAGACACTGAACCCCAACTAAGGATGGGTTAAAAGCAGTAATAGATTTTCACTACATTATACTGTGTGTATGTGACAATTAAGGAATACAGTTTGTGTGCGTGTGTGTGTGTGTGTGTGTGTGTGTGTGTGTGTGTTTAAATATTAGACAATAATGTTATTGTGTGTCTGTGGTTATGAGGTTGATGAATTTTAAGGAATTCATTTCAGAAACCTAATGAACACTGCATTTCATTGTCACATGCTGCTGTGTGATCATCTTCCCTTGTAGTTCGTAGGTGATGTGTAGTTCCAGCCCCCCGTAGGCTCAGTGCTGAGTCAAGGGGAGTGTGCTGACGCCAGATGATGTTACCTGTGCAGTAAGCAGATCCACAGAGGGGATGTAGTACTCTTCTTGGTCCACTGACATTAATGGCTGCTCCCTCTCTGCACAGGCTTTCCCATCCTTTGCCACTGGGTTCTTACCCTGCAGACAAAGTCACATCTTTTCACTCCCATATTGTACACACCCATATCTACAGCACGTCTGTGTGTGTGTGTGTGTGTGTGTGTGTGTGTGTATTTATAGGGTGTATTTCTGTTTATTTATTCATATACACATTCATTCATTTTTTTTTCACACTGTCTATGTTCCATCATTGAAGTGGCTATTCTGTTTCAAAATGATAGCCACTGCCCCGGCAATAGAAGGGTGGTTTTAAGGCACCTTTGTTCCTTTGTTGCAACATGCGTTTGTTGTTTGAAAATAATAATTAAATTCAAATATCCTACTTAAACGTTGTAAGCTAATGTGGCATGTGTGTGAATCAGGGAAAATAAATATTACTGACGGTCTCTTGAATAATTTCAAATAAGATGAAACAAGATGATTAGATGGTTAAAATAAACTGTTTGGTCTCGACTAAAGCTAGAACTCCAAAAACTTTGCACTCGGGTTTCCAACTTCCCTTTATGAATTATACCACACCCATAATTACTATGGTGCGGCCGATTTGCCAATCAGTAGCCTAGCTGTCAATCAAAATCAGTGGGTCAGAACTATAACCAAAATATGGGAAGTCTTCAAATAATAACTATTGTTCTTTAAATATAAACAAAAACTGCTACTTTTGGCTGCTACAATCATGATATTTCTGTTTCCAACCATCCACCCATTGGTTTTACCTGCGGTGTGACACAGGGTGACACCAGTATCCCATCAGCCATCATGGGCGCTGGGGCCAGAGGATCAACCACGATGCTGCACCAGACCCTGGGTCCAAACTGCTCTCCGGCGTGGGCCAGGCGCCAGTGGGAGGTGTAGGAGCCGTCCACAGTGGGAGCACACAGCGCTACGCTCACTATACCAACCTGGACACACACAGAGAACAAAGCAGTGAACTACAATACACCACATCCATGTGATTCAGTGGTACAAAGTAGGGATGCTAATTTAGACTTTTCTTTTTTGTTTTCCTGACCGAAACCTGACGCTCACTAACCGATTATTAGTCTCGCATTGCCAGACCTTCCTCCACAGCGCTGCGGAGGAAGGTCTGGCTAGTCCACACAGCATTCCGGGATGGGAGAATGCTCTGGTTTATTGGCATTTCTTTAAACCAATCACGATCGCCATGGGTGGCGATAAGCGCCGGATGCAATACAGGTGCCTCTGCAAAATAGCCTTGGGAAGGAACTTGTTTTGGTGGAACATGTGTCTGCAGACACCATCCAAGTCCCCATCCAATACTTGCTCAGATAATAGAGCTGCACTCCTGTTTTTTTTTGTTTACAAAAATAACTAAGTAAACAAAGTAACTAAAATATGTCTTAAGCTTAATGCATTTAACTTGAAGTGCAGCAAGTGAGTCTTTTCTCTCAACACCAAAACAGTTCTCTCTAGGATCCCAGCAAATGTTTTTTTAATTACTTTTTTATTTTGGTTTTAATAATATTGTCTTTTAACTGTTTAACTTTTAGCATTAATCGGTCAGAATCCTCATTGTCAGTTAAACCGTTAATAAATAACATCCCTAGTCAGAAGAGAAAACAAGAAGGATGAACTAGCTGACGAGTTCAGGGTACTTTTCCGAAGCTAAGTGAAAACGTAAACTTCCCTCTCACCTGTCCTGGCTGCAGGAAGGGAACAGACACTTCCCTCCAACGGTCCCCTGAACCCACCGCCAGGTTCCCCCACATGAACTTCAGCTGCAGGGAGCAAAACAAGGCAAAACGTCACACTCACTTATCAACTGTATTAAACTACAGTATACTGTAGAACACTTACAATACATGTGGCAGCAGAAATTCTACATGTAATGAACAAGGGGTCAAATGACTGTGTGTGATGTGAGAGGTGTCACCTTGTAGTGACGAACCCACATAGGGCCCTATGATTTCCGTGATGCAGAAAACACGGACGGAATCACGGAATCTACACATGAAACGGAATTCTCTTACACACGTGGAATCGCTTCCACTGTTTTTGTTGACACACCGAGACGAGGAAATCACAAACCGGAGCCCAACTCCTTAACCCCGCTGCTTTTAAAGCAGCCGGTAGACGGAGCGATCCCCAGCCATAAATTCACCCGCATTTGGCGATTGGCGGGTGCTTAAACACATATTTTGTTTGCCTTGCACAATTCATCGCTTACTTGATGTGTCATTCCCCCGTTGCCTCTGCACCAGTGCCGTGTGTAATGTGTGCAAGCTTAGTATGAGCCCGTGGTTCTCAAAGTGCTTAGAAGTGAAAAGAAAAGCAAATCCGAAAAATCCGAAAGGGCTAAAAATAAATCCGAAAAAAACGGAATATTAAAAAAATAAATAAAACGGAATTTGAAAAAAAAATAAATGGATTTCATAGGGCCCTACCCACGCCGAGAATGATCAACTCTGCCTTTTAGCCTCCTTCAGCTCATTGTTTTGGTTTTTACTGCCTGCACCTTTACTGTTTCGGTTCCCTCTCACCAATCTCACTGTGTTGTCTCCAGCAGCAGCAGGCAGCTGTTTTCAGTACAAAAGGCTCTAATAAAGCCACTGTACTCTACCTGCTCTGCAGCAAACAGCAGACGGACTCAGTTGTTAAATAATTGTGGAAACATTTGACTTAAAACACCAAAATGTCAAGCTCATGGTGGTGGTAGAGGGAAACGTCTGGGTTAAAGTTGTTAAGATTCATTCTCTTGAGAACAAACAAATGTTGGAACCCATCATGACCATCCATTCAATATATGCCGAGATACTTCATTCTGGTCCAAAGTGGTGGACCTTTTGACCGACCAACAAACATTTCCACCGGCGCCCAGCTGCATAAAGACATTCTAATCACAATTTCTTTCAATACTACAGTTGCTGGCCAGAGTGCTTTGGATTTTGATATGGATATTTATGGTCTCCAGAAGATGATATATTTCTTGGCGCCACATATTTTGCTTAGCCCCACTGTCAGGTCGAAATGTTCTTATGACATTTGCTAAACACACCTGTGCTTCCAAGAGGATAAGCCCCTTTTTATTTAAAGGACAATTCCGGCGCAAAATGAACCTAAGGGTTAATAACATATGTGTACCGAGTCAAACGTTCTGTTTTCATGCTAATTGAATGCGTCTCTAGCTTTAAACAAGCTACCGCAAACTGGTGGTTAGCTGCTAACGCTAGATTTCGGGGCACATGGTAAATCACTATTTCTACACCACTAACAAGGCTCAAAATAGCACCACACTTAAACGGTAGCATAATGAGGGTCCCTACATGCAAACCGAAGCATTGAGAACTTTGTAAATGTACAGACAGTTTATTAAAAAAGATAGATTATAAAGACAGTAGCGTTCGGGTTTACATTCGGGCGCCATTTTAGAAAATGAGCATGTCGAATCACGAACGCTGTGTTTGAGCTATGTTACTGGTTACTGGTTGCACGGCGTTCGTGATTCGACTGCTCATGACTGTTTTCTAAGATGGCGCCCGAATGTAAACACGAACACTACTGTCTTTATAATCTATCTTTTTAATAAACTGTCTGTACACTTACAAAGTTGTTTGTAATGACTTTTCTTCTAAGAAATAACGCATTCGATTAGCATGAAAACATGTCCCAGAGAACGTTTGACTCGGTACACATATGTTATTAACCCCTAGGTTCATTTTGCGCCGGAACTGTCCTTTAAACTAGTGCAGTGCGCCTTCAAAACATACCTGTTTAGAACGGGCCGATCGCTTGGCCTCCTGTATTGCTGCTTGTAGCATTCTCCATTATCATTGTACCCCGAAATAACTTACAGAGGGACCCCAAAGCACTTAATATGCAACTACCTGTATACTCTTGACTTACTGTGTAATTCAGAGGAAAACATTGTACTACTACATTTACCTGACAGTTTTGTCCCAGCGGCAATTACTCTATTAAACAAACTGTAGAATGACTTGCACACAACACACAAGCACCTTGGTCATGTACTAGCTGTACAATTTCTGCATATAACTGCACAAGTCAATGCGGTTATGTACTGTTTTTTTTTTTTATCCATGTTCTACTGTCTGTTTAATGTTTTCATGTTTTGTGTGTTGCATGTTATGTGGTAGTCTACAAAGTTTTAAGGATGTCCTGCCTCTTGGACTGTAAACCTAGTTTACCTACGGATACCAATAAAGTAACCTGAACCTGACAGAATGTTGCAGATTCAGATTCTACTCACAAAATATCACATATAAAATATGATGCAGATTTTTTTTCTGAAACTATCCAGCATTATGCCTTTAATACAGTTGAAAGAATGACCACCTTGAAGTAGCCTCAACTGTGCTGATAATGCCTCTCTTTTTACTTTAACTAAACATTTGCAGCAGAACTTGTAATCTGTGTCCACAGGCGGTTTTACCGGCATAGGTAAAGCGCCTAGTAGTGAATGTGTGTTTTTTAAACTCAAACCCACATGTTGCAGTGCGGTTCAATCAGGGTTAGGGTTAGGGGAGTGTAGAGATTCAACGTGTCCCCTAAACGGCCGGAGAAACGTGCACAACCGCCGGTAACAAAACAACGTGCTGAAGAGCCAGCGCCGGGGACACACCGCTCGAAACGTTCGCTGTAGCGCGCACCGCTGGCGACAAAACAACGTGCGGGAGAGGCTGACGGCCTGGCCGTTTATCTAACACGTGTTTGTGTTCCCTATTTGTGCATGTAGGTGAGACAGCAATCAGTTTTCGGGTGATTCGTTTTTGGCATGACACCGGTAGCCGGGGAACTGCAATCAATGAGCCTTGTGGCGATGTAGCAACTCCCTGCCTCAGCTGCTGTACTGCGCATGCGTGGGGACACACTCACAGAGATGCCTTGATTTATAGATGGATGACGCAATGAGAGAAGGGGTGGACTGGACAACAGCTGAGTTCTTTACCTTAGTATCAGCACTCCAGCAGATTGTTCCAGTGTTCCTCATCTTCCAGTACTTGATAAACTTGGTCCCGGGACGCAGTCGGGTTCCATCAGGAAGGTTCTCGTCCAGAAATGCGGCCGTCATGGCTGGAACCACCAGGGGACAGGGACGCTTTGGACGCCTGGGCAAGAAAAACAGCCATTTTGCTCTGCATCCATCTCCAGTTATTCTTAAAGGAACACGCCGACTTATGGGACTTTAGCTTATTCACCGTATCCCCCAGAGTTAGATAAGTCCATGCATACCCTTCTCATCTCCGTGCGTGTTGTAACTGTCTGACGTCCCCACCGCTAGCCTAGCTTAGCACAGATCCTGGAGGTAACCGGCTCCATCTAGCCTTCTGCTCCCAATAAGTGACAAAATAACGCCAACATTTTCCTATTTACATGTTGTGATTTGTATAGTCACAGGGTGTACCAATAACAAGGTCACATGAGACACGGCCGTCTTCTAACCGTAAACAAACTGGGAACTATATTCTCAGAAGGCGAAGCACTGCTACTTTGGCGGAGTGATTAGCGCCTGAAAACACCTGAAAAGCCCTGTTGTTACTCTCTGCTCCTCACCACGGCGCTTCTCAGGTGCTGTAAGCAAATCCCTCCGCCCAAGTAGCAGTGCTTCGCCTTCTGAGAATATAGTTCCCAGTTTGTATACGGTTAGAAGACGGCTGTGTCTCATGTGACCTTGTTATTTGTACACGCTGTGACTATACAAATCACAACATGTAAATAGGAAAATATTGGCGTTATTTTGTCACTTATTGGGAGCAGAAGGCTAGATGGAGCCGGTTGCCTCCAGGATCTGTGCTAAGCTAGGCTAGCGCTGGGGGCATCAGACAGTTACAACACGTAACATGTAAATAGGAAAATATTGGCGTTATTTTGTCACTTGTGCTAACCAGGCTAGCGAGAAGGGTATGTATGGACTTATCTAACTCTGGGGGATACGGTGAATAAGCTAAAGTCCTGATAAGTCGGCGTGTTCCTTTTAAAGATGTGTTTACCAAAGTTCAGACCAGGGTTGATCGTTTGTTGCACACTTCAGCAGATTTTAATGAATCTATGTGTGAAACTAAACACTGGTTCCCAATCTTTTTTGTCAGTTGTCAACAGTGATGGAATGTAACTAAAGTACATTTACTCCAGTCCTGTAATTAAGTCCAAATGTTGAGGTACTTGTACCTTACTTGAGTCTTTTCTTTTCATGCCACTTTCTACTTCTACTCCGCTACATTTCAGAGAGAAATATTGTACTTTTTACTCCACTACATTCATCTGTTACAGCTTTAGTTACTAGTTACTTTACACATTAAGATTTCTGCACACAAAACACATGTAGTTTATAAAATCTGATGTTTTATTAATAAATGAAACTAGCCAACAATATAACGGCCTACAAGTCCAGCTGAAATGATTAGACCATTAAACACACAACTGTTTGGACCCTTTACACTTTCTACAATGGGAGGAGAGTTCTGCATTGAGTACTTTTACTTTCAATACTTTAATACTACATTTTCCTAATGATACTTACATAATATTACTTAAGTAACATTTTCAACGCAGGACTTTCACTTGTAACAGAGTGTTTTTGCAGTGTGGTGTTACTAACGTAATTAACTTAAGCTGGTTGTCAACTCAAGTACCCCACCACTATGTATTTCACCCATTTATCCTTTATTTATTACTTTTTGCTGGTTATTGAAACTATTTATCCATTATGTTGAGCTATTTATCCAATAGTTTAAGATAACTACTTTTGATGTTTATCCATTTCATTAAGCTTTAAACATTTCTATTTTAACCATTATCCATATTCTGTACAGTTTCTACTTCTGTGCGTGCTTGCTCACTTGCTTTCACACACTTATTGCTGATTCAAAACAAAGATATACTGTATTTTTATTAAAATTCATATCTGTTTCAAATTTCCTGAGCTACTCCATAATCTTCCACTAATACAAAGGGCCCTATCTTGCAGCGCAAAGCCCGATGCAAGTGTCTTTGCTAGTTTAAGACCGACGCAGTTGTCAGTTTCCCGTCCAGCGCCTGCGTCGTTTAAATACCAAATGCACCTGCGCCCATGGGCGTGCTGGTCTTACAGGGAGGTGTGTTCAGGTGCATTCTGGGCGTATTGCTATCTTGAGGCAGCGGAAAGTGATTACGCCATCGACCAACAAAAACCTGGTCTAAAATCAATATTGAGCATTTCATTGTTATAGGCGACCGGAAGAACAACAGCTACAGTGAGTTGCTCAAAACCTTTTTTAGTAAACTCTGTGTACACAAACAATGCCGTCAATGCTTTTGTTAAGGTGTAGAGCCCCTGGTGATACTTTGAGCAAAGTTTCATGTTGTGTCGAGCCTTCTTAGTGTTTTAAAAATAGCTATTTTGAGGCTAGCATAAAAGTGCCCCGAGCACTCCCATTCAAAAGGCCATTTGACCGAAAAACGAGAATACGGTAAATCTTAAAAGTGGCGATTCCGTCCTAAATATGCTTTTAAACAAAAGTTTGACTAGGGTACATTCACAAAAAGACCCTAGGTTGCATTTTGGCGAGAGTTACGCTTTAAAATAGGGCCCAAAATACACTGGCCTTTTATTGAATCATTCTCCTCATTTACTTTAGTCTCCAGGGTGTACTCCAACCAATCTAGTGGGGAGCGTGTGAGTGTTGGTGTTTAGGGACCTACTCGGGGCTGCTGTGCTGGGTGGCTCGCGGCTGCAGGAGGACAGGGGAGGAGCTTCCATCTCGGTGGGAGGAGCTCCACTGGATGCCCCGCCTCTCCATTCTCAGCTGTTTCCGGATCTCTTTGACCTCGGCCTTCAGCAGGCGCTTCTCCGCTTTCAGCCGCTGCTTCTCCGCCTTTCGGAAACTGCGGTCACCTCGCCTGTAGAACCTGAAAGGGACACCGCGGTTCGAGCCATTAGAACAATGATTCCTTTAACACAGGGGTCTTTAATGTTTTTTTTTGGGCCAGGGACCCCTTAGCTGAAAGAGAGAGAGAGTAGGGACCCCTACTACACGTGTCAAACTCAAGGCCCGCAGGGCCAAATCCGGCCCCTCGCAAATTCTGATCCGGCCTGCAAATCAATTGAGGTTCACAATACATTTTGGCCCTCCTTAGCTGTGCGCCAAACCAAAAAGATGGGGAACTGTGTTTTACGTGACACTCAAAGCTGAATTTTGGCAGATTTGCCGATTTTGAGACTCAGAAATTCTCACAGTATCGGAGAGTTTGCATATTCAGGCTGTGAAACCGGTTGTTGTGAGTCGGCTGTGTGGTAGCCTGCTTTTAAAAATGTAATCATTGTTTTGCTTGATTTGCTAAATTCTATGATGGCTTTGGAACTTCTTTGCTGACTTTTTCGGGGCTTTATGTCGACCAAGTTTAAGTGAGACGACTATATGACGTGCAATAATACAGTCAATGATATTTGACTTTTTCGATGAAATAAAAGCATGTCAATAAACTATACGTGTCTGGCCCTTGATGTCTGCGCTGGATCCGAATACTTCTTCCACTGCTGGTAACAAGACTGCGGAGTCCTACCTGCTGTGGTCCGGGGCTGGGGATCCGTGCTCGGGGATGGACAGAGGAGTCCGGGCTCTCACCAGGTTGTGACTGGGATCATGGGAGAAACTGCAGGGCTCGCACAGAGTACAGGACGTACACACACTGCACATGCACACAGACAGAGACACAATGGAAAAGAAAGGGAGAGCCAAGCTGAGGACTGGTTGTTTCTGTGCAAGTCAACATATTTCTATGAGCCCGAAACACATGGAAAGAGAAAGCAAAGCAGCTGGAACAGAAACCAAATCCCACTTTTAAGTTTCAGATTTTAAGGAAACAAAGAATGGCTCTCCTCTCTGCCTTTTCTTTTCGTTCTGTACTAGTCTGTATTTTCTTGTTGAGCCATGCGTTTAATGTATGTATATCTATCTCTGTTGAGTTTGTGTTCTGTCTTTTATGTATTTTAAAGGCCCATCTTGGGACTGGCATTGCAAATTAGCTTAGGCCATTGTAGCGCACTGAAAAATCTTCTGTTTTTCTAGTCAATTGTATCATATAAGCACGCTTAGTTAAAATAACTTGCTGTATGTACTTTTGTGAATTCATAATGTCTTTATGACAAGGTAAAAAACACTATATCGTGTAATGCCTACGGACTGTGTAGGAGTAAGCACTAACTCTTTAAGAGAAACAGAAGCGCATCGTGTGCACGTACAAAGAGACAGAAACATGCTTGTATTAAACCGCAGCTATTTCTTCTATTAAACGCTGCAAAATGAAGATATCAATATAGTATATGTTATATATATATATATATTATTATACCATATACCTTATACATATACAAACACTTTTCAACCTTTTTATACATTTTAAAAAGGCATTACTTTCTGCAGCAGATGTTGCTACAGTATGTGTGGTATTTACTGACTATCAACATTGACTGTCTCCTGAGCAGTGATAGTAGAGTGGTTAAAGGAAAATGAACCTAGGGGTTAATAACATGTTTACCGTGTCGAGTGTTCCCTGGGACATGTTTTCGTAGTAATCGAATATGTTTGTAGCTTCAGCTAGCTTTAGCGCAAACCGGTGATTAGCTTGCAATGTTTGTATTCGGGGCACTATTTTATAACACTATAAAAGGTTCAAAATATCACCACACTTCAACGGTAGCATAATGAGGGTCCCTCAATGTTAACCGAAGCATTGAGAACTTTGTAAGTGTACAGACAGTTTATTAAAAAGATAGTTTAGAAAGACAGTAGCTCCCAAGACGGCGGCCGTCTGTATACGAGAACGCTACTGCCTCTGAACCAAAACTCTCCAGAAAGCTATTCACCCCTCACCCAAAGGGATTTAGTGAAAATTAGCTATGCATATTAGCTAGTTGTGTATATACTGGTCTGGTCTCGGTCTCCATACACTCTGGTCTTAGTGATGACTTGGTCTCTGTTTAGGTGGTCTTGACTACAACACTGCAGAATACTGAAAGTAGCAGAAATGCAAACCTGAGTAGACTTTAATATCTGTTTATTTCTCGCAACGCAATATCGTTATCGCGATATTTAACAAAGTTATTGCATATCCCATGTGTTCCACATATGGTGCAGCCCCTACTGCAGCCAGTTAGCTGCCGCCGGTACATACCTGCACTGGTAGCCTCCTCCGGTAGTCTGCCCCCGGCAGGAGGAGCAGGGGGGGGTGGAGGAGGATGGAGCTCCAGGCAGGGTGGAGGAGGACACCTCAGGGACCTGCTGGGCCTCTGCTCCTCCTACTGCGTCCCCTCTACCTCCCCCACCTCCTGCTCCTGTTCCTCCTCCTCCTCCTCCTCCTCCTCCTCCTCCTCCTCCCAGGGGCTTGTGAATGCAGCACTGTCCAGAGAACTCCCGGCAGATCTTCTCTACCGCCTCACGCACAACCTGGTCCTTAAACTGCAGGGAAGGGGGGGGGGAGATATGGGAGGAGAGTGCTCAGTAGGGCTAGGCAATATGTCAATATTATATCGACATTGATATATGAGGCTAGATATGGTCTTAAATATTGGATAACGTAATACTGTCTCTCTATTCCAGTGGTGGAAGTATTCAGATCCTTCACTTCAGTAAAGTACTAACAGCCACTGACAGGCTCAGATTAATATTCTAAGTGTCTGACAACATTATGGAAAGGATTTCTAAGGAGGTTCGACCTTTCTGTTAAAGAGTAAGATCCTCTTTTTTAAAATACAAACATCCGCGAAATAGTGCTCGCTAAAGCCACCAGACTCCATGTAAATAATCAGTAATTTTAGCATCGTAAAATACACTTCATTCACTGTCGACAGAAAAAAAATAAAACTATGAAAAGCCCTTTTGGGTCGTCTTTCCACTTTTCCAACCATCACAACTTTAGCTTTGTTTGAAATAAACACATAGTTTACCAATTTACATGTGAAAATATGCTGGCTCTATACACGCTAAAAGTATTGTTTTTTCAAATGGAGTCTGTAGGGTTTAGCGCTAGCGACCTCAGAGCCGTTTCTGGTTAAACACAAAGGTCTTAAATAGGTTTTAAAGGTCTATCTCTGTAGGGATCCTTTCCATAATGTTGTCAGACACTTAGAATAATAATCTGAGTCTGTCAGCGGCAAAAACAGAAGTTCCAGCCTTCCTGGAAGCCGTGCAGCTGAAAGCCGTCGCTAACTCCGCCCACACAGTTGACCAAGTCACGTGACGCTTCAGAGGAGAGGACATCTCATCCCTCTCTACAAACATTTCCTTGTTTCCTCTCTCCTCGCATGACTTCCTCGCACGTCTCTCCCATGCTTCCTCGGTGGGAGGGACTAAGACGCGAGGAAGCGAAGCAAGTTAAGGAAACATTGATGCAATTTAAGGGAAGTGAGATGCAGCATCTGTCACCTCCATTGGGTTGTTCTTACCTTCTCCATGTAAGAGGTGAACCAGGCTGGAGGAGTCTTGTCTTCTTCTTTGGTCCCCTTCACATCTTTCATGATCACCTGATCAACAGGATATATTCATTAGATAAAACATGCATATCAACATCTTTGTTACATTATTGTCAATGTAAATGACCATACAGCTTTCATTATGGTCAGAACCCAACGATGGCCAACAATGTCAAGCCCTAATATTGATGTTGAACAAGAACTAGTCTTCTGTGCTAACCGAGGCCGGTCATATGCGGTTTTCCTCAACAGCATGACTTGCTATGGCTTTTCCTGTTCTGCTCTCCCAGACACAACCTGCACAAATCAATGCTTTTGAACCAGAGGTCTTCAACGTTTTTTTAGGCCAGGGACACTTTAGCTGAAAGAGAGACCGAGGAGGGACCCCCTCCTACATATACTTTCTGCAACTGAGTTGCATATTAAACTGGGCCCAATGGATGAAAAGAAATGGATATTGTTTATACATCATGTTTTAATGTTAAACATACATGTGGGAAGCACAGTAAATCCTTAAGCTTAACTGTATGGCTATCATAGTGTCTACCTTACCTATAGTAAGATTATCTTCAATGCGTAAACTAAATAATTTTTCACAAAAAGGCCTATTGACCTGTGTACACTCATTGCCCAGCCCTCGTGTATTATCTCTGACATTCTCCTGTCTGTTGTTTGTGTGTAAATGGTTTTATTGGGGGGGGGGGTCTGTGGATTGTTAAAAACTGAATAGCCCTTTTTGGGATAAATGAAGTTGTTTTTTTTTACGTTTTTGTCGCTTTTTTTATGATGGCTAAGGAACTATTTGGCCAACTTTTTGGGGGCTTTATGAGGACCAAACTGTAAGTGAGAAAGCTATTTGAGACAATAGTACAGTCAAAGATATTTGACTTTTTCTCTTAAATAAAAGCATGACAATAAACTCTACATGTCTGGCCCTTGATGTGATTCTCATTTTCCAGTCTGGCCCTTAGTGAAGTGGAGTTTGACAGCCCTGAGTTGCCAGGGCCATATATAACAATTTAGGGGCGTTGACTATGCTCATGATCAAATCTCCAGAACGTGCACCTGATGAACAGCTGTTTTTTATAAGGCTGAAATGAGCAATTTACAAACGTCTGTGCAGTTCTAAGGATTTGGTCAGTCTGAATTATTTATTCTACAACTGATGGCTATTTCAACTGGCTAAAAAAACCTTTGACCAATCACACTTTGGTATGCAGGATTAAAAATTGGGACTAAATCTACCTATATAGCTAGCTAGCTAGCTATATAGCTAGCTAGGACTACCTCATGAAATGTCCAAAGTTCTGATTAGGGGTGTAACGGATCACAAAACTCACGGTATGGATCGGATCACAGTTTAAAGTCACAGATCGGATACATTTGCGGATCAGCACAAAAAATGGGGGAATTTAAATGATTATGAAAAATGTAATAACATTGGGCCTCATTCACCAATATCTTCCTAAGAATTTTCTTAACTTTGTTCTTAATAAACTTCCTAAAAAAAGTCTACGTCGGATTCATGACATGTTCTTAAACAACAGAATTGTTCGCACCTGTGTTCTTAGGATTGATGAATCCCACATCTTTGTAATTGAAAGCGCGTGCCAGTTGCTCCTAATTAGCATAAGAAAACGCCCCGCAAATTCCCATATACGGACATGACACTTCAGGGCCGTGTTCAAGAAAAGTTGGAGAATGTCCAAAAGAAGCACAGACGGTGGTGATCCACCGACCACCAAACGAAAAAAGAACTTCAGTAATTCTGAAATAGAAATTCTACTGCAACAGGAAATGCAAAATGAGGCATCATATTTAGTAGTGTTTCCAGTGATTTTAAAGCCACCAACAAAACGGAGGAATGGAAGGAGATCATGGATTCCGTGAACTCTGTTTCTGGACAACGTTGCTCAGTTGAAGATGTAAAAAAGAAATGGCTTGACTTAAAATCAGAGACCAAAAAATCCATTGCCAAACATAAGAGACATGCTGATCAATCACCAAATAACGCAGGATTTAATCAGCTTAATGCAGTAACCAGGTATTTGGAGCAAACTGTCATCACTCAAATGTGCGTAAGAGTGCTCTTGACTGTGCATAGATTTTGTTCTTAGCTAAGAACAAATCCAAGATAAGAAAACATTAGTGAATGTTAGAATCTTCGTTAAAAAGTGCGTAAGTGGGGTTTAAGAACACATTTCTTTGTAAGAATGGTTGGTGAATGAGGCCCAATAACTTATAGAAATAAATAACAGATCAGAAAAGGGTATTTTACAATAACTTTAAATGCACAAGGTATACCAGTTTCAAGTAAACGCACCATTTAGTCTTGTCTGTGTTGTTTTTCAGACAACAGCAGTGACCAGTGCTAGTTTGTGTCTGTTAGCTCATAGCTTTAGCGGCAGACGGTTGTCTATGGTCTGTTACACCACTAGTTGTGATCAGTGGCAGCTGAGGTACCACAGCCCAATATGAACCGCTATGTGTTGGGGTCTTACCATGCCCTGTTCTGGCACTGCAGCCTGGACTTTGCGGCTGACCACCTGGGCCAGAGTGGGGCAGTGCTGGGGGGGTCTGAAGCCCCTCTTGGGCTCTGTTCCGCTGGCCTTGGTGGTGGGGACCCTCGCCGGCTGGCCCCGAGTCTCGTACACATTCATGTGTAGTCGGTTCCCCTGCCTCGCTGCGCTCTGGGAAACAAGTCAATGGGTTAGCTGCCATTTTTTGGATATATTTTGGATTAATTTCTCAACAAAGCTGTGTCTCTCTTCTGACAACAACAAAAAAATGCTTCGCTAGAGAGGAGACACCAGCCTCAGTGGAGGAACACCGGTAAACCTGCGAAAAATAGCCGATAGACTCCTTTCCCATTGCCAGTAGACGGGTATTCCTGTCTGTTTTCCTGGTGTGTCACATTCAACGTCACAAATGCCATGGGCTGGGTTCAACTTCAGTTTTAGGCCCCTGCAGAACTTTAGTGCCAAGTAGCACCCTTCTTTTTAACAACCTCCTCCAGCTCTTCCTGGGGGATTCAACGTACCCCAAGCCTAGCTAGCTATGCCAAAACGTGTTAAATTATATTGATGGACTGCACTATACTGTACATGCTGGGTCTTTTCTGTCTGAAAACAGGACATTTCTGTTAACAATCTGTGATATGTAACATTACTCCAGCATTTATCTTATAAAAAAACTGTAATATAATAATACAAATAGGAATAAAAAATGTTAAACCAAACATTCGATTAATCGGGCGCCCGGATAGCTCAGTTGGTAGAGCGGGCGCCCATGTATAGGGGTTTACTCCTCGACACAGCGGGCCCGGGTTTGACTCCGACCTGCTGCCCTTTGCTGCATGTCGTTCCCCCCTCTCTCTCCCCTTTCATTTGTTCAGCTGTCCTGTCAATAAAGGCCTAAAAATGCCCAAAAATTAATCTTTGCATTGTATCGGAAAGCTGTAGCAGGAAAAGTTAAAAATACCTGTTTTCCCAGTTGAACTCAGCCCATGGCCCGGTTTTTAAAACCTAATCCAACTGAACCCAACAGACACTCCTTATTTCATCCACTATACTGACTACTAGGACTGGGCAATATAGCAATATGTGAGGCTAGATATCATCTGAAATTTTGGATATTGATAAATGTTGTCTTTTCCTGGTTTTAAAGGCTACATTACAGTAAAGTTATGTCATTACTTAAACTCACCAGACTGTTCTAGTTGTTCTATTATTTGCCTTTACCCACTTAGTCATTATGTAGTAGACTAATCTTCCAGCCAGATAGAAACGTCCTAAAGGACTTCTTAAAATCCATTTGAAAATAACCAAACTTAGCGCTGGGCGATATGGAGAAAATCAGATATCACGGTATTCTTGTCCAAATACCTCAAAATCGATATTGCGACGATATTGTAGGGTTGACTATTGGTGCTTTCACAAAATATTTACGCAATTATATTTTAGACAAATAATCATCAGTAATGTGGATGCAATGACTAAGTGGGTATAAGCAAATAATAGAACAGCTACAACAGTCTGGTAAGTTCAGAAAACGACATCACTTTACTGTAATGCAGCCTTTAAAACCAGGAAAAGACAACACATACCATACAAAGATTTTACGATACCCAAAATCTAAGACAAAATCTAGTATCATATCATGATATCGATATAATATCGATATATTGCCCAGCCCTAACCAAACCTGAACCCAACCCAAGCCCTATGCTTTACAGTTTGCAAAACGGTCCGAACCCGACCTGAAACCCCATCCTTAACCATACTTAGGATTCCTAGACGGATTACGGCATGGGCAAAGTGGGCACGTGCAGCGATCCTAACGATCTGATGAATTGAAATTTTACTATCATTGTGCGACGCCAAGAATTCATTCACAGTATGATCAGAGCCGCCGCTTGTCAACAGGCAAACCAGGCCCGATTGGGGCCCCAGGCCACAGCAATGGCTCAAAATGTGGCAACCACAGTGACCGCAACCCCCTTCCCCCTTAAACAAACAAATGACTTTGAAGGGAGGGAGAAAGATCGATAAAGAATTCTCAAAGAAGGCTGGCTTGCCCAGGGCCAGGCCAGCTCAGCGGCGTCTTTCTCCCGTCGCATCCCGCTGTCTCTCGTACCTACACCGGCCCCCACACCCTGTCCCCCCTCCCTTTTCTACCTGCCTGTGCAGTGCTGTTGCACATGAGGAGAGAGCAGAGAGGGGCGTGGCTGCTCCTCAGTCACAGAACAGAATAGAGAGGTGACTGTTTTGGCGGCCACAAGAAAGAAATACGTCTTGTGTTCGCCGGACAGTACTGGGGTCTTTTCTACAGAAAGTCCCCAGATTAGTCCCCAGCTAGTCACTTTTGTGAAAAAAAAGTTGCTAAGGGGGTCTGGCAACACTGGTTTCACCTCTGTGAAATGTAGCTCTGGCATGTAGTAAAGTCTCAAAGTTGCCACTGTCATTACATTACCATCGTCATATTTTATACAGTTGTATTCCAGATAAGTACAGAAAAGTGAACAGCAATTCAATCAATTTACCTTCAATGCCTCTTCATATTCCACTGGAATAAAAGCAGAGACATTCATTAACATGACATTAATGTGCAAACACTCAGAATCTCATAGATGTGTTTGGTTTTGTTTAGCATACTTAGGTATCTTATGACTGTTTGTTTGCTTACCTTGGCTGTTAATGGACACCTGGATGAAGAAAAGGGAAGATTCTTTGTGAGCATTTCCACAGTGCTGCCAGTTTGTCATTGCGGTTTCAGGAATTAAAAAAAGGGGCACTCCACCAACATTAGGAATATGAAGCGGAGTTTACTCATCAGGGAAAGTACTGCAGTTGTGTAATGTCTTCTGCAGCTCTGGAGGAGCTGTGTAAAGTCTGAGAAAGTATCCTTACGATGTCATTGTGATGACATCAAGGTTATCTTAGCCTGGGTTTTTACTGCAATATCTTTAACAGTCGGTAAAATGAGTGGATAGTGGATAGACGAATAGATTACCGCCACCTGCTGGCTACACATAAATATAAATATAATCAGTAAATAGTTGAATAGCTGAAGTGTTATCATGCTAACAGTTTGTTTGCAGGTGTTGCAGACTGTAGCCGAGCCAAAGTAGCGTACTTTTTAATAAATTAACTTTATCGGTCAACCAAAACACTGATACAGATAATCTGCAAACTGCCAAATATCGGCCCCGATAATTGGCCAGGCCGATAATTGGTCGATCCCTAATATCAATTATCATCATTATTATCGGGGTAAATGTGACAATGAATGGTGATATTGCCCAGCCTTACTGTATAGTGTCACAACTGAAAACAAGACAAAGACAGAGTGACAACAAGTCTCTCACCTCCTCGTTCTCCTCATCGAAATAGGTCAGCTGAAGACTGCTCAGGCCAAACGAACGCTTCACCTGCGCGCGCACACACACACACACACACACACACACACACACAGATTTCTGATAAGGACAGAGGATGGCTGAGAGACAGAAAGTGTTAAGGCTTAAGCAAATGGACAATTGGACAAATAAAGTGATCCCTATTTCAGTTTCAATTAGGATGAACTCAGTGACTCAGACGGAGATGTGTTCTCGCTAAAACAAAAAAAGGATTAATCAAATCCATACCGTTATCGCAATGTTATGGAATTACAGTGTCCAGTCACACTGCTGCTGGCTCTTATGCTTCGACCCAAACCAATAAAAGCTCATGTTGCATGTATTACTCCGCAATTCACGTTGAATGAAAATCACTTAAATCCACTTGCCTCTCTCTCTCATCTGTAAAACAACAACTCAAAGTGAAGTGTGACATCTGTGACTCGGCAGCACTCAGACTAATGAACTCTCCCAGGCCTTAGACAGGGTATATAAATCCAGAGGTGCGGGGCTACCAGCCCATATTTCACCTTCTTTCTCGACACTGGCTGTTTATAATACCACTGATTAAAAAACAGGTATTTTGCCCTCAGAGTTGTCAGGGGCTCCAGGCTCATTCCAGCTCCCTGGTACACTATTAGCCCATTTCCACTGCAGTAACGGGAAGTCAATGACACAGGTCTGCTTTAGGGAAGGGTTCGTGGAAATAAATTACTTAAGGCCCTGACACACCAAGGCGACCGCCAGGCGTCAGTTCAAGTTGGATTGGGCCGAAAGATAACATAAACATGTCTTTTAAAAGATCGACATACTGTATACCAAAACAAACTAATGTTCTACCATGAAATTTAATATAAAGACCGTAACGTTAGACCTCTCTCTGGACCATGGTTGGTGCTAGACAAACCATGCTAACTAGCCGGCCGGCCTCTAAATTAGTCAAATGTAACATCTTCATTTTTCATTCACTCCCCCTTGTCACACCGTAGGAAAGCACATTACTATCGCAAGAGTGACAAACTTTGTTCGACTCAATTTTTTGTGTAGCATGAAGGCATGTTAGGTGGGTGGAATTAGCAAGCTAACGTTAACTCTGCTGTTAGCTAACTAACATTATCCAACGGCCCTACGGTCCCTCCGCTGTGCTCCCATCGTAGGGAGAATTCTTTGCGGAGAGAACGGATGACAGCCAGGGAGCGAGACAGTCTGGTTAGCTATCTCCCGGTGTCCGCTGTCTTTCCGGCAGATAGTGAAGCAGAGGGACCGCAGGCTCTGTTTGGTTCTGCCGCTGTTGATTCAAGCAAACGCTGTTTGTTGTGGGTACCATAGCAACATTTGTATCTGGTTTTCCTTTGAGAATGACGAATAAATTACCGCCACCTGCTGGTCAAATTATAGGGTATAAATTATATTATATATATATTTATTAGGGCTGTCAATCGATTAAAAAATTTAATCTAATTAATTACATACTCTGTGATTAATTAATCAAAATTAATCACATACATAATTAACGGTGCCTGAACCGATACTTTTTAAGAAAGTAAAAAAAGAAAAAAAAAAAAAAAGGGTACTAAACAACAGTTGGTGACATCAAATAACGGCTTGTTTATTGCTAAGGCCATATGGTCAAAATTAAATGATTTAATAATAATGTATAACAATAACAATAACTAATTTCAGTAGTAAATTGCTGTTGAACGACAAAAACAACAACCAGATAGGAAAAGAACATTTACAATAACTTCAAATGCACCACGAGGGTTTAGTTTACCAGTTTCATTGAACGCACCGTCTGTGTCGTTTCTCCGACGGCAGCTGCAGATTGTTACATACCGGTGTTGAATCCTCTACAGTAAAACACAGTCACACTTTACACCGTTTAACATTAGCTGTCAGCATTTTAACCGTGTTTAATCCAGCTACTAGCTAGCGGTAGGCTAACGTTAGCTGCTGTTGAGTATTGTGTTAACTAGCGTCACATGCAGCGGTGTTTGTGTTTCCTGTAACGTCTGTATGTATGTATATATATATATATATATATATATATATATATATATATATATATATATATATATATATATATCATTTGCATCGACTATTTCAAAAATCTGTGTAAAATATAATTTGCATAATAATTTGGAACACAGTGTAGTGACCTTGGGTGTCATGAAAGGCGCTTTAAATAAAATGCATTATTATTATTGTTATTAGTAAAAAAGTACAATATTTCTCTCTGAAATGTAGCAGAAGTAGCAGAGTAGAAGTAGAAAGTGGCATGAAAAGAAAAGACTCAAGTAAGTACAAGTACAAGTACCTCAACATTTGGACTTAAGTACACCGCTGGAGTAAATGTACTGTACGTAATGTAGTTACATTCCACCACTGCTGACTAATGATCAGACCATTGTTACCCCCAACAGGTGCAATCTGTAAAACGCCAGCCATGTAAATCTTTAATCCAATCTGTAAAACGCCATGGAAAGTACTACTAAGTCCATTTTCTCAAGTACTGTACTAAAGCACAGTTTTGGTGTCCTTAACTTGCGTTTTTCACATTTTACTACATTTATTCACCAACTTTAGTTACCAGTTACTTTTCAGATTAGGATTTGACATGATCATCTTATGTGATGCATTGTTACAAATTACTCTAGTCCACAGTAAAGCAGGTAAGAGCTTCTCCTTGACCCGCTACAACAGTCAAACTGAGCTTGGAAGTTAATGCATCAGAAACTACAATCCAATAAGGAGCGAGACACCCAGACTGCTCAATTTGCATCTCTGTGTAGTTCCAGAGGCCCCCCCAGGCATTCATCAATATGAATATTCATGTTAATCATTTCCAGTGCAGGACTTTTAGTATTTTTTGGTGTTGTACTATACTTTTACTTTTGTTTAAGGGACACGCTTTGGAAGTGTACATTATAGTGGCTTTATCAAGAAAACAGGGCCACGTTCAGCCCTGACAAAAACCTAAACTGAAACGGGGGTGCGTTGTACACCCTGTTGTGTGCGCAAGCGCTCTGCCATGAGTTTACAGGCACGTCTCTGCTGATTGGTTATCACCTGTGACACAGCCAATAAACGAGAGACACGCCCACGAAGCGATAGAAAACCTATCTCAAAGCCATCGCACCCCATTTCACACCGTTCTGAGGAAACATGTCCTTCAACCATCAAACTGCAGCAAAACAGTGCACGCCGTTTTGAGACCGAACGTACCCCAGGTAAACATGGAGGGAGTGCTTAGGTGCATCAACAGAAAACTAAAACAGAAACTGGTCAAAAAACAGGAAATGTGATGAGATATATGAAATAAAAGCCTAAATAAATAGAGCAAAGCATTATGGGATAGGCCTACCTACAACAATTATAACCGTTCCATAATGTAGTCCCTGCTTGTTCAATGTGCAGCAAAGCTCTTTGCAATGGACCTTTTTCACAGCAGACATTTTGACGTGTCCATCAAGTGTCCCAGTAAGCTAGTTCAGTGAGTCAGCTTGCACAATACCAGGGTCTCTCCTAAGTGGAATGCAGCCATCATTAATGGTTTTGAATACACCACTATGACATGTCAACATGTCTGCCGTGAAAAAATAAAAAAAAAATGATGCTGCTGTGTAGTGAACAGCTGATATCACAGTAACTCTGACTTCTATTTCCCTGCCAGCAGATGGTGGATGTGGGGTTCAAACTGCTCACTAGTTCTGTTAAGCTAGTAAACAGTGTTTCCATGACGACAACCACTACAATGACGTAAGCACTGCAGTGTACTCTCCCTGTGTGTGTGTGTGTGTGTGTCTGTGTGTGTGTATTGTTAGCAAATTCTGCACTCAACCCATTCAGCCTCTTTTCTCTTATGCAACAGTTATATTGTCAGTATATGTGTTTTCTGTATTTATTGTTCATTTCATATTAATGTTTAATATGTTTGTTCATGTATGTACCTTTCACCAAGCCAAAATCCACATAAGTGTACTTATTGTAGCAATAAAACGATGAAAAATGTATGTGTGTGTGTGTGTGTGTGTGTGTGTGTGTGTGTGTGTGTGTGTGTGTGTGTGTGTGTGTGTGAGCGTGCTGTCAGTGTGATGGGAGGTTTCCACAGCTTTAATGTTTCAGCCCTGACCCCCGCTGCATGATGCTATTGCTAATGCTAGCTAACGTTATAGTATGCCAATAGCTTCTCTCTAATAGCATATATATCTGGAGCTGGTATGAGCTCGCTAGGGTGAGGCTTTTCCCGCCTCAAGGGTTAACACAACACCGCGATGTGGCACAGCAATGAAATCATCGCTCCCAATCAGCCGCGACTGTAAATGGGTGTATGAGAGCAGGGCAGAGGCGGCAGCAGGCTGTGCGGTGCTCGGTGTGTTTGCGAACGGGCCCGCCGGGGTGATGCTCCCCTCTCTTACCATGGCCTCCATCGACTCCCAGCTCTTGGTCTCGGATCCCGACAGCAGAAAATTTTTGGAATTTCCTCTGAAATTCACCTTCAGATTGATGTAGAAATCCATGGCGTCGCCTGTTTGCGCTTCAACGCATATTACACACGACGGACACGGAGCGTTTTCCCCGAACAACGACGGCTATTTGGGTTAATCTCGCTCCACTGTCACTCATCCGACGGGGGATGAGGCGTATTTTGTGTTTACATCAGCGTCCTGGGCACGCCCACCCTGCACCATGTGTCCCGGAACAAAGATCGACACACTTCCGCTTGTGCAGCCATGGGGGCGGGTGCAGCGCTGAGAAGGACGTCAGAGCTTCATCTGAAGCTGCCATTGGTCACTGCTTTTCTACTCAGACACAAGACAATGACACAAGCATTATAATGTATTTACAAGACCATTATAACCAATTACTGCATTAGAAAAGAAGATTTGACCTAACTTCAAGAAAAATATCTCAATACACCAAATCTCTAACCAGGTGGTACTGATGCTGCACAATGTGGGGATGCTCTCAAGTGTAGGCTACACCTTTGGATTCAAATGGCTTCGATCCTTCCTAGATAGTCCCTTACCCTGTCTTCCATGTTGTTACTATGAGTCCATGCTAAGCATATCTACTTAAGAGAATCAGAAATCTGAATCAGAAAAGGGTTTATTGCCAAGTACTGTATTGTAAGTACCACTTACAAGGAATTTGCCCTAGTGCTTGGTGCATGTATATTGTAAACAAACATAATTTATTATTTGAAATAAACAATAAATACAGAAACAAATACATAGCTGTTTAACATAAGAATAAAGGCTGAATGGATTGAGTACAGAATGTGCAAAAGAAATATACAGTATAGCATGTGCAATGGGCAGGTGCAGTGGTGGAAGAAGTATTCAGATCTTTAAAGTACTAATACCACACTGTACAAATACTATGTACTACTAAAGTAAAAGTCTGCTGCGTTGAAAATGTTATTTAAGTAAAAGTATGTAAGTATCATCAGTGAAATGTACTTAAAGTGATGGCTAGGAGTAATTTCACTAGGCTGCTTTGCACATTGACCTCGAGCCAAACAATCCCCCCCATAAGCTTTTTTCCCTTATTATAACGTTGGTTGAGTTAGCGTTATCAGCTGGTTAGCTTAGTGCAGGCGCTAATGGATCCACGTTTGTTTCTCGTAAATTACCCCACTAATAATGCCCGGAATGATACCAAACTTCTACGGTAGTACAAATAGTTTCTGTACTTATAAAACGAGGCAATAGAAAGTTTGTAACTACACCAGAAGTATGTTGTAGTAGTATGTAAGTACTGCGCGATAGCGCTGTAGCTGCCAAGAGGAGTATCCATCAGGCAAGTGATATTTAAATATACTTCTGGTGTAGTTACAAACTTTCTATTGCCTCGTTTTATTAGTACAGAACCTATTTGTACTACTGTAGAAGTTTGGTATCATTCCGGGCATTATTAGTGGGGTAATTTACGAGATACAAACGTGGATCCATTAACGCCTGCACTAAGCTAACCAGCTGATAACGCTAACTCAACCAACGTTATAATAAGGGACAAAAGCTTATGGGGGGTTGTTTGGCTCGAGGTCAATGTGCAAAGCAGCCTAGGGTGAAATTACTCTGAACCATCACTTTAAAGTACAAAGTTTAAAGTTCTCACTCCGAACTCGTAAAATACGGACGTTTGGACAGCAGCTGTCAGCGTCTGAAGAGACAAAAAAGGTGTCCTTCAGCGTGTTTGTATAACGTACCGGGCAGAGCAGCAGCTACACGGGGTTTAGCGAGTAGTATGTAAGGAGGAAATTCCGCGCAGGGCGGTTTGTGTCCCACTTGTCACGTTTCCTAAAGTCGCTTTCTTCTTTAACCGTGTCGTTATTCCCGCGTGTCACGGAAACGTAAGCCCACCCACGACCTTTTCCTTAACATAACTGTGTCAAAAGGGACGCCAATAGTCCCGACCAAGCACGTTTAGTTAAAGCGCTAAAGGAGTCTTTTAGCGTCAATAAGAACGACAAAGGCACCTGACCAAGCGTCCGTACTTTACGAGATGGGAGTGAGAAACTGTAACAAAGTATTACAAGTAAAAGTACTCAATGCAGAAAAATCCTCATATTTTAGAAACTGGAAACATTCAAAACAGTTGTATCAATCCACTTAGTGTTCAATGGTCTAATCATTTCAGCTGGACTTGTTATATTGTTGGCTAGTTTCATTTATAATAAAACATCAGATTTTATAAACTACATGTGTTTTGTGTGTTAATAATTTAATGTGTAAAGTAACTAGTAACTAAAGCTGTCAGATGAATGTAGTGGAGTAAAAAGTACAATATTTCTCTCTGAAATGTAGCGGAGTAGAAGTAGAAAGTGGCATGAAAAGAAAAAGACTCAAGTAAAGTACAAGTACCTCAACATTTGTACTGAAGTACAGTACTTGAGTAAATGTAGTTACGTTCCACCACTGGCCAACAGTACATGTTTGTAAGGCCACCCGACTCAAAGCAGTTTCTTCCCTTTGTATCCCAAGGCTGCAGTGACACAGTAGGGAACGACAGCCACAGTAGCCAGAGGCACCGTGGCACTTTTACAGAACGACAGCAGGTAGAATAGAGCTCCACTGTGGACAGGGGGCCTAAAAGCAGAGTCAAATAACTGCAGCAGCACCAGCGTTGCACTCAAACAGATGGATCTGTAGATGGCGCCCTCAGACCCCCTGCCCACCACTGCATGCAGAGGGGAGTGGAGCCCCAGGCCCAGGCCCAACAGAGTCCCAGTGTTTCTGAACAAGCTGGCCAAGGGGCTGGTGTCCACGCTGACCCACTCCGCTCGGTGGCACCAGCACCGCGCTTTCTCCACACTCCAGAGGAGGTCGATGCCTACCAGCTGGAGGCACAGGTAAAGGAGGAGAGCCAGGGAGAGGAGGAGCAGGGAAGTGAGGAGGTAAGAACACAGGCCGGCCTTGTAGATCCGCTGAGTCCGGCTGAGAGCTTCTGCCACCAGGATACCTGAGAGGAAAACTTTTTTTATTTCAATCTTTGAACTTCAACTTTTTGTCTTTTTTTATGTAATTAACCATTTGTAATTACACTTTGATTTTAAACCTTGTACAACCTGTTTTGATGACACTGCTTAACAATGGTCACGCAATAAGGCTAATTCTTATTTAAAAGCCAATCCGAGAGGGGAGACAGGATTTAATATGGAAGCCCATTTCTGCCAGGAAAAAAATGTCAGGCGTGCCAAAATGTATGACTATTTCAGTAAAAACCATGATAGAGCATACTGCCACCATGACAAAAAAAATGAATGATTGCTATTTTTAAATTTGTATCTCATGATTTTGATTTACTATACCATCATTTTTACTTCTCATGTCAATATTAGCTCATCATTTTGACTTATCTCATTTGGATTTTAGAGGTCATATTTGCTTAAATATCTCATGATTATTGTATGACTTAGCATCTGATAATTGTAGATCTTAGAAGCTTACAATACCATTATTTTTTACTTAAAAAGTAAGCATAGAATCTGATCATTAGTAGTTAGCGTCTCATCATAAATCAGAATTAAGATTTAGTATCTCATAAGTTTGATTTGGGAAATCAACATTTTGACTATTATCATAATTCTGACTAAATATGTCATCATTTACATTTGTGGCAGTTTTTAAATTGTAATTACAGGTCCAATTTGTAACGTGTCCAGTACTTTGGTTTATGTTATGTTTGGTTTGGTACATTGTTTGTAGTGCTGATTAGCAAATGTTATCATGCTAAACTAAGATGACGCATGTCAGCATTCTCATTGTGGGGCATGTTAGCGTTAGTAGATACAGAAATGTACAAAGTAATACTTGTTCTGCATTCCCGTCATTTACTGTAAGATTTACAAGCGGCTTTCTGGGGGAAAAAAACAGCTTCCAGCTTCGTAGCAGGACAAGTGATAATGTTGGCAGGCTCTGACATGTTTGCTGGAGGCAACAGTTAGTTAGAGTTAATAGCAATGGCAGTTAATCATCTATTTGAGATTTATTTTAATTTAAGATTTACGTTTTTTTCACTATGACTTGAACGCAGCATGTGCTCTGTCCGTACCTATGAAAACACCTGCGATGACCTGATGTGGGAAGTGAGCAGCGACAAAGACCCTGGAGAGGCACACGCACAGCTGCACGCACCAGAACAGTGTCCACAGTGAGACACGCACACACCTGGAGGACAGAAACACATGTTGCTGCTCTGACGCGTTGCACAGAGCGACTCTACAGTGAATACAGGTGAGGTTGATATTACCATTTCCTGATTTGATGTCCTTCTTTCTTCAGCACTGTGGCGAGGAGTGATGACATCATGGTGTAGTAGACCGCCGCAGCCCCCATGGCATGACCCGACGGACTTCCTGTCGGGGGAGGAAGTCAGCTTTTAAGAGACAGACCAAAGTTGACACTGAATGAACTCACACATGTAGCCCTAAGGTGTGGTCCTACCTGGCCCAGTCTCACAGGTCATGGGGAACTGCTCTATCATTGGCTGGGAGGTGTTGCCATAGTAACCCGTCTCCTGAATCCACCAATAGGGACGCTCTCCAAACAGAAGCCTTAATAAAAATATCGTCATGGAATCACTTTGTAAATATAATGCAACCTGCATCAACATTATCATCATCATCACCACCACCATCATCATCATCACCACTATCATCATCACCATCATCATCACCATCATCATCACCACTATCATCATCACCATCATCATCATCATCATCATTATCATCAACACCATCATCACCATCACTATCATCATCATCATCATCACCATCACTATCACCATCATACCATCATCATCATCACCACCACCATCATCATCACCATCATCATCATTATCACCACCATCATCTTCATCACCATCATCATCAACATCGTCATCACCATCACTATCATCATCATCACCATCATCACCACTCACCATTTCAGCATCAGGTTGAGCCAGTCTCCCACCACTGCCACCCACACCAGTCTGATGGCATCAGCTTGCTGTACATAAAACCATATGGGGAACAACAGGAAGAAGGTGTTGCGTAGGTCTGTTGCCTTGGAGACTGAAAGGAAGTAGCCCTGGCTGTGGCTGAAGTGGGTCTGCAGGTAGTATGTGCTGCTCAAACCGGAGCTGTGAAGCACATCCATTACTACTGCAAAACAAGAGGGAAAAAGGTGCTACTATCCGTGTGTGTGTGTGTAGATTCACTTATTCCTCTAAAACAGAAAGCAAGGTCAATGTGTGTTTGTCCTCAAGTGATGTGTGCATGTGTAGAACAGAATGCCATAGCCATCTTATGTTTCTCAGCAACAGGGAAGCAGTACACTACAATATCTGGTGTTAACCTTCCTGTCAACACCAAAAAAGTTGGAATGTGTCTAGTTGTGAAGGTTGATATCTGCTGGTCATCTGCATTGTAACAAATATGTGTGCAGTTTTACAAAATCCTGTTAAACTGGCAATAGCTGTACAAAACATCAACATGGTAAATGGTTTTTTTTGGGGGTATACTTTGCACATCTACAACATGAGACAGGTGCATCGGAGGGGGAAAAGTAAGTCAAAAAGTCTGTCTAACTTGCAAAAAATGTATTGTATAATAAGCAGGCAACGTTTCAGTACTAGACCATCATCGGGAAAATGAGTAAAGGGAGTTTCTTCTCAAATTTTGAAAGTAAACATTTTCCCAATATCCAACAAATTATTAGCAAATATAAATCAGCGTATTTGTGAAAAAAAAGTCATTGATAATAGGCTTATTACTGGCCTATAGGCAAGGAAATCACTGGTAGCCATCCACAGATACAGTTCATCCTGAGGATTCACTGTGCCACATTCTTTTTTTAATAGCTTAGTATTCTATGCACTAAAAAGGCATGTATTAAAGCTTTAGGCCACCCTACACTTTATTGTAGGCCCAGTTTATAATGCAACTTCATTTTATACGATATATACTGTATAGTAGGGGGTCTCTGCTCCGTCTCTCTTTCAGTTCAGGGGTCCTTGGCTTAAAAAACGTTGAAGAACCCTGCCTTAAACCACAGTTAAGCTACTGACAGAGCAACAGTGCCCTGATAAAGCAATCCAATGAGCACAGTAAAATACCAATATTACCTAGCATACATATGTAAGTAGACATAATCATACTTACAGAATTTTGTGATGCGATCTCAGTTAGTGCATCTTCCTCGTGCCAAATGCAGTTTGGATGTGGGAACAGCAAGTCGGTCCTCTGGTGCAGCTATAAACAGCAGCTTTATCAGTGCAGCCAGTTGTGTGTGTGTGTGTGTGTGTGTGTGTGTGTGTGTGTGTGTGTGTGTGTGTGTGTGTGTGTGTGTGTGTGTGTGTGTGTGGATGTGTGAGTGAGTCCTTAATAATTGAAGTGGTCTCAAAGGTGTCTGCTGAGATGCCCCATGACTTGAGATGTCCTTGAATGTTGTGTACATGTATTGCTTGTGTGTATCTGCTCATTAAGAGTTTCAATATGATGTAGTAGGCTATTTGTTAAAAGTATTTGCAAAAATCTGTTTGTTGAATTTGTGTCTTTATCTGTGATGGGTGGAAAGGTCATGACTGTGTGTGTGTGTGTGTGTGTGTGTGTGTGTGCTGCTAGTCACACTCAGGGTCTCTTTTATATTCAGACAGATCATCAGGTCCTCAGGTTTGGACTTTGGACTAGAGTGGGAGAGGGACAACATAAGGGAGGGGGGGCAGATTAGGTCAGGGAAAGAGGAGGTTTGATGTGGGGACATGGGTAAACATGACATCATGGTTTTAGCATGTGATAAACCAGGGTATCCAAAAAGACCTTTTTAACAGGGAACTCCAATCATCAATCATTTAATGTGTGCATAGAAATCAGTCTTCTCAACTCCTGTTTTTAAGATCAGGCATCCTCACTGTCTATCAGGGCTGCAGTCAAGTCCACCTTTGTTGAGTCCACATGTCCAAGACCAGGACTAGTCGAGACCGAGTCCAAAGAGGTTCAAGTCCAAGTCGAGACCGAGTCCACAAAAGTTTGAGTCCAAGTCAAGACCGAGTCCATATGAGAGACAGTCAATACCGAGACAGAAAAAAAGAGAATCCTCCTCAAGACCACTCACTTACCTGTTCATAATGTATGTGATGTGACAGACAGTATATTTTCTACTTTAAGATGATCATTTTAATACATTTTAATTTCCTCTGGTGTCATTAGAAGACAAAAATGTCCAAATGTGAAATTTTCTTTAAATATATATTAATATTATTTTCCACATTTACTGAGTTAAATCTTTTAACCCACATCAATCCTGTTCATAACTAAAAAAAAATTGTATTATTATATTTATTATTATATATTATATTTTTAAAACTTAAAATTATTTTCAGTAATTGATTTTTCTGTTTTTCACAGTCTGGGGTAAGTCAAAGATTAGCAAAAACATTTTTGTGTATATTGAATTTTTGCACTTTGTCAGATAAAAAAAAAAAAAAAGTCCCTATTGATACCTTAGGGGATAAGCATGTCCCCATTGCTAAAAAAAAAAACTGCTATAAAATATTAAACATTAATATTATTTGCCACTTTCACTGAGTTAAATCTTTTAACCCACATCAGTCCTGATTATAACTAACAAAAAAATCATTCATTTTTAGAAATTGAACCCATTAAATTCCAATTTATTTACATAAAGTCACTGGGGTTTTAATGAAAAAAACACAAACTGAATGAATTATTTTCAGTAATTTCTTTGTCTGTTTTTCACAGTCTGGAGTAAGTTAATCCACATCAGTCCTGATCATAACTAACAAAAATGCATATACATTTTTTGAATTTTAACCCTTTAAACAAGGTATGAAATGAAGGCAAGCAAGAGCTAGAGAAAGTATCAGAAAACATGAACAACAGCTTGGGGGTTAACAGTGACGAAAATACTGTAGTTTTCATGTTGACCAGAACTGCGTGGGTCACCGTTCCACTTCCCAGCCACAACTTTCCACTGTGACACAGGATCAGGCCATGTCGTGATTTACCACATGGCTGAGGCACGTACGCACGCATGTCCACGTGTAAACACATCTGCCCGTCTGCAAACACATGCATGGCTACACACCGACTGTCCACTCCACCGCTCCTCAGGCTGTCTGACTCCACAGAAGTTAGGGCTGTGCAATTCATCCAAATTGGATGTTATTTTTTGAGCCCTCACGTTGTCCTCGGGTCAAATTTGACCCCTATTTCGACGTTTACATATCAGAAATATGGGTTTCTTTCAACCAAATTGCCTCAAAAAAAACATGCAACACTAAAATAAAAATTGATGATCACTACTTTCATGGTCTACCCGGGTCAAAATCTGTGATAATACATAAACATATGTTCCTTTGATCTTAAAGGACAATTCCGGTGCAAAACGAACCTAGGGGTTAATAACAGATGTGTACCCAGTCTGTCGTTCTCTGGGACATGTTTTCATGCTAATCAGCGGACCGCTTACAACGCTAGTATTCGGGGCACAGGAAAGACAGTAGCTTCCAAGACGGCAGCCGCCTGTATACGAGAACGCGACTGTCTTTATAATCTATCTTTTTAATAAACTGTCAGTACACTTAAAATGTTCTTTGTAATGACTTTTAAAGTGTGGTGATATTTTGAGCCTTTTTAGTGGTACAAATAGCGATTTGTTTTTACTTTCCCTGTGCCGCGAATACTAGCGTTGTAAGCTAATCAGCGGTCCGCGCTAGCTTGTTTTCAAACACATTCGATTAGCATGAAATCATGTCCCAGAGAGCGACAGAGGGTACACATCTGTTATAAACTGGTATTGCTAACAATGGCTAACCTGGCTAGAGCTAATGAAAACAATGAAAATCTGACTTGTAAATGGAACGCATTCAACTTGGGTGTGACATCATTCCCAGTTCCGGCTTCCGAATTCCGAGGTAAATGGAACTTAGTAGGAGAGTGTAGCGACTCCATATACTTGGTGGCGGTAATGCAACTCTTTTGCACTGCTGTTTACACTTTGCCTCGTCTTTTTCTGCTCACCTCTTTGGTTTGCTTTAAATCCAAAATGTTGCCATATTGGCATCGCAGATTTAGCTTTCTTTGAAACTAACTCTGCCTTATGTTGTCAAGTCACCCATAAAAAAACATGAACCTTGTAGTAAACGAACATGTGCGCCATTCCAGTGTGCTGTTCCCCCTCCCGGTGCCATGTCATTTCTCTGAAGCTCCATTGTTCCAACCTCTCAATAACCCGAAAAATTCCCTTTGGTCCTACAGCCCACTACTATCCCCTGACCAATCAGCTATTCTAACCTTAACCTTTCGAGGTCAAATGCCTAACCCCAACCAATCGAGCTGCTTCGTAGGGCGGGTCTTGGCATGGCCATAGTGGGATTCGTAATTTCGCCAGCAAAGGGACATCGGACTAGTGGGCTGTAGGACCAAAGGGAATTTTTCAGGTTATTGAGCGGTCGGAACAATGGAGCGTCGGAGAAATGGGCAGTCCCTCCCCCCCTCCCACCGCCACTGAAATGTGATCTTCTTCATTGAGCCACTCGGCTCGGTGGTAACATTGCTGTCAGACACAAGCGGCTCCGTTAGATAGTTCTCTTATAAACAAACATACCATTGTGTTAATCACACTGTCATGTTGCTTATTACCAGTGCTACTTGGAAAGTTTAGTGATCTAAGCTACCAGGTATTATACATTAAATGAAGCTTCACTACACTGAAGCTATCGTTAGCCTCCAAATAAATGTAGCAAGCTAAGCTACAGCAACATGGCAGGAGTTTATTACATCAATGCTATTTTTTACACATCCATGTACACGACATACATGTCCATGTTTGGCGGTATCGTCAGTGCTCCTCAGCAGTGTTATTTCAGACCACAGCAGAAAGCTCCACTGTGCTTGAGTTTCACAAATGCTTGGAGAAATTTACCAAAATCGGAAATTAATCCAATTCTCCAAAACTGCCTACCTGGTTTTGACCTTTGCCTGTTTTCTAATTCAAATAAACGTGAACTTTGTCTCAACTTGTCTCCTGTGAGTCATGCCGCAGCAGCATACCATGACAAGAAGGTGAAATGATTTTATTTGCCAACATTTCCTCAACATGTTTTTTAATTTCCTGGTGTTTTGCAGCTGAACCGTGGTATGGTTTCTGTCTGACTAGCATGTTATGGGATAGAAGAATGTTGTGCGATGGGGTGTATTTTTATGTGAATAGGGAAATACAAATGTGATCAACATAGCTTTATTGTATTTTGCAAATCCTGTTCCCCAACTACTACTGTATTTCTGTTGTTTCAATTTTCCTATTTTCACACTCAAGGCCATTCAGGTTCAATCCCTGGTCCCTATAGTCTACATATTTAAATGTATTTGGTAGGGACATATTTTCAGGGCTGGTATTGATTGGCTGTTGGGCTGGTTTTGTCATACAGACCTGGCAACCCTGGATAAATGACAGAATTAAGTAGTTAGTTACCCAACCAGCTAAAGAGCAAGTAACATTACCTCTGACATTACATGGTACTGTAGTACTTTACTGAGTAAATGAAATGTTAGTCGATGCAATAATAATTAAAATGTGCTGTTAAAAAACCTGAGGATTTCTACGGTGGCCCTGAAGTGCAAATCACAACAGCAAATAGAAAAACGCAACAGCAAATCATAAAACACAACGGCAAATAGGAAAACACAACGGCAAATAGGAAAACACGACAGCAAATATGAAAACACTTCAACAAATCATAAAACACAACCGCAAATATGAAAACACAACGGCAAATAGGAAAACACGACAGCAAATAGGAAAACACGACAGCAAATATGAAAACACGACAGCAAATATGAAAACACGACAGCAAATATGAAAACACAACAGCAAATAGGAAAACACGACAGCAAATAGGAAAACACGACAGCAAATATGAAAACACGACAGCAAATATGAAAACACGACAGCAAATAGGAAAACACGACAGCAAATAGGAAAACACAACAGCAAATAGGAAAACACGACAGCAAATATGAAAACAAGACAGCAAATAGGAAAACACGACAGCAAATATGAAAACACGACAGCAAATAGGAAAACACAACAGCAAATAGGAAAACACGACAGCAAACATGAAAACACGACAGCAAACAGGAAAACACGACAGCAAACATGAAAACACGACAGCAAATATGAAAACACTTCAACAAATATGAAAACACAACGGCATTAACTTCTACCGGAAAAGGTAGGGCCTATCTAGTAGAGGATGGACCCTCCTGATTGGACAGACGGACTGTCTGTCTTTTAACAGGAAGGAAGGTAGAAGTTAATGCCGTTTTGTTTTCGTATTTGCTGTCGTGTTTTCATATTTGCTGTTGTGTTTTCATGTTTGCTGTTGTGTTTTCATATTTGCTGTTGTGTTTTCCTATTTGCTGTCGTGTTTTCCTATTTGTCGTCGTGTTTTCCTATTTGTTGTCATGTTTTCCTATTTGCTGTCGTGTTTTCATATTTGCCGTTGTGTTTTCCTATTTGCCGTTGTGTTTTATGATTTGCTGTTGCGTTTTTCTATTTGCTGTTGTGATTTGCACTTCAGGGCCACCGTATATTTTCCTATTTGCCGTCGTGTTTTCCTATTTGCCGTCATGTTTTCCTATTTGCCGTCGTGTTTTCCTAGTTGCTGTTGTGTTTTCCTATTTGCTGTCGTGTTTTCATATTTCCCGTTGTGTTTTCCTATTTGCCGTTGTGTTTTATGATTTGCTGTTGCGTTTTTCTATTTGCTGTTGTGATTTGCACTTCAGGGCCACCGTAGATTTTCTCATAATAAACGTTAGCCATCTTGAATACCTAAAGTTACCACTTAAAGTACTGTTAGCACCCACAGTCCAGTATAAAAACAATGGGAAAACACACCCTATCAGACAAACATAAGAAAGAAGCTTTGAATACTGTAAATGCATCCATTAAAGTGTGACAACTAACTATTCTCATGAAAACCCTCACCAAATATGAAATGACATGTGTCCTGGTTGTTTGTCTTCTTGACAGCAGACAACCACTGCTTCCAACTGGATTTTTTCACAATAAAATTTCCCCCTCAAAAACTAGTATGTACATACATTTGGTCATGGTATACTGAAACTGCAAACTCTTGCATTGCATGGGAAACATAGGTTTTCTACTTAAGTTTACAACTTTTTGTGTCAAGCTTTAGGGGTTTTTTGGGGCTTTTTTAGAGCTGAAAAATCAGTCAGGGAATTGATTAGTCAACTGACAGACAATTAATTGTCAGCTACTTTGATAATTGTTTGAGCTTTGCAATAATTTTTCAAAACAAAATACCAAATATCTGTTTCCAGCTTCTCAAATGTGAGAATTTTCAGCTTCTCTCAGTTTTATATATTTTATTTTCTAATGTCCCTTTTATTTACAGTGTCATGCCTTGTTTAGTAAGATAACAAACAGATATTGACTTTGTAAATATGGATGATGCTCAAAGACGGAGATGGCTGTTCACACGTGAAACATGTAAATTAGCCAGTTATCTTGAGAAAGCCTGGGAGAAGAGAAAAAAAGCTCTATACCGGGATGATTTGTAGATATTTATTTGTATGGACTGTGCTTTTTTGCTATTTATTTTTTTATTTTACATTCCTTTATTTTTGTTTTCTGTTATTTTTGTATTTCTCCACATGATTTGTATATGCGAGACCTGACATGTCTGTTAAATAGGGGTGTCTTGTAATCCCATATGGCATGGGGCCAAATGTTTGGCATGACACAAAATAAAATAAAAGTAACTAACCAACTTTATATTATTTTAAGTTGAATATCTTTGGGTTTTGGAAAAAAGCTATTTGAAGACATCACCATAGGGTCGCGAACAGTAGCGTATATTGGGCATTGGTGTTTGGTGGCACAATAAGCTTGCTCTAGACAAGATGCTTGCTCAACAGCTATTAGCAGACACACCCACCTTTCTTTCACTCCCATGAGCAGTCACTTCCTTCACCCAGTCAGACTGCACAGCTCCATTCGTGTCGACTGCCCAGAGTCCACGAACACAGCCCTGTACCTCTAGCTACCAACAAGAATTCCACCTGGCCACATATACACAGCAAAAAGTAAGTAATGGCTTTAATCTCTTTGTTTTTTATCACATCTAGTCAGCTTGTTCAGTTCACTTGTAAAACTGGTTCACACTTTCCATCCGGTCCATTCTTATCTGTCTGTCAGTTTGATAAGGTTGGGCAAAGACAAATGCGACACCAAAAGAAACATTTGCAATGTACTTCTACTGTATGTACCAGTCTGAGGTAGTATCTTCTTAGGCTCAAAGCTTTTCAAACTGTGAGGAACTAACTGTAACAAACTGACATCTCTGTATTCGAAAAAACCAAGGTTTGTTTCTTCCGCTCAGGATCAGGTTATTGTTAGAGGGCAGAGAAAAATTCAGACGTAACAATTAAATTGTGTTTGTACAGTGTGCACCACACCTGATAAAGGTGTACTCTTATCTCACAGTCATTACTCGCCTAGCTTAAGGTGACTTAAAGGGACAGTTGTAAGGAGGAGAGTAGATAGTACTGTAAGTTTGTCCTTAAAGTGGATGTACCCACTTTCTTAGGACCTAAATTCCAAGTATGCATCACAGTAAGTAACACCATCTGGTGTTAGGATTATAATCGGAGGATGAAACTCTCATACCACAAACTTTATAAGTCACTGCTCATGTAAACCCAAATACAAGAAACTTGCTGTGCTTTCTCGGCAAAAAAATCAAGTTTCTTTACAACATGTCTTCCTGTCCTTCCTGATCAGCCCTCACAGCAGCAACATTCCAGCAGCCTCTCCTGCCTCTGTTCGGACATGTCGCTCTACAGTTTTGGCCTGGAGCCACTCTCCTGCCACACCTGGAACAAAGACAGGACCCGTAAGTGAAACAGGCAAACATATAGTAGCATAAACGTATTTACACATATGTGCAGTATTCCGTATTCTTTCTCCATAATTTATGGGATCAATACAGGGTGGGACCACATTCTCA
This sequence comes from Sander vitreus, assembly GCF_031162955.1. NCBI lineage: Eukaryota > Metazoa > Chordata > Actinopteri > Perciformes > Percidae > Sander > Sander vitreus. The sequence goes on along the minus strand of NC_135869.1, from coordinate 5,421,476 downwards.
ATGCAGAATGTACATACATTATCTCCCTTCTCTTATTGCATTAATGTTGCCTGGAAAACCACGGGGAATCTGATTATCAATGCAGCAAATGGACTCAAAGAGCTTTACTGCATGGATCTGACTGTACTTCAGTTATAGGATGTCTACTGCTGTTTTTGTATTTGGCATTACAGTTATTGTTAAACGCTGCAGTGCAGTGGGTTTGTTCTACACACTTTACGTCAAGCCTTTATAAAAATACTTTTTTTGAAACTCCAGTGTGATAACCAGACTGTAACTGTGTCAGTCAGTTAGTTAGTTGGTGGACTTTGGTCCATGACAAGGTGTCTTAACAAGAGACTATAGCCATGCTGTACTTAAGGGAATAGTTTGGATCTTTTGAAGTGGATTTGTTTGAGGGACTTCTCCATAGTCAGTGTATTACCTACAGCAGATGGCAGTCGGACAAAGGACCACTTAAAGGAGAACTCCGGGCGATTTTTACCTGAATCTTGATCGCTAGATGTCACCGAGTACTGTCGATAGGGAAAAAAACGACCAAAATCGGTGCTAGTAAACTGGAGTTGCTGCAGCTAACGGCCAGAGCTCCCAGTTAGCTAAAATGCCAGTTGTGGGGGCATGTTCTAAAGAGTGCCTTTGTGCCTCTTAACAGACACTCCTACGATTATATGAACACTGTTGGGGTGGGCCCGCTGCTGTTCATTTATGGTGTTCAGCAAAAGAGAGAGTGCCGTGTTTACATTGGCGTCGGGTGGAATATACACAGCTGTGACGATTACTATTGTTAGCTCTCTCGGTAGAAGAAAAGGCCAGCATCTTACAGACATGTACTCAAGGTCAGCGGAACAGTGTGTATTTATAATTGTCTCGTTATTACACCAGTTCTCATGCACGTACATACAGAGCCCCCCCTCCTCTGCTCTTACCGGAGTCCTCAGTCCTGGACTGTACTGGATTTTTAGTGTCTTTCATTATACGCACAACATCCCAGACTATCTGTCCAATCTGAGTTATCTGTTGCACAACTAAAACAACTTTTGAACGTACACATGTTCCACCAAAACAAGTTCCTTCCCAAGGCTATTTTACAGAGGCACTGTGGCTCTGTCCAGCGCTTAGCACCGCCCAAGACAATTGTGATTGGTTTAAAGAAATGCCAATGAATCAGAACTCGTTTTTTTCCCATCCCAGAATGCTGTGTGGGCTAGCCAGACCCTCCTATGCAGCGCTGTGGAGGTAGGTCTGGCAATGCGAGACTATCCACAATATAATACCCATTTACTGTTGTGTCGTCATCTTCCCTGGTTGAAAAAAATAATGGCGATGGCTGTATCGCCAAAGTCGAGGCTTCAAAAAGGCATTCCACAAACCAATGGGTGACGTCACGGATGCTACATCCACTATTTTTACAGACTATGGTTAATATCATACATCCATGGTTCTAAACAGTCTCTGGCAGTACATTGCTTAGCTTATGTGTCAGGACTCCTGTCTGGGGCATGCCAACTGCCATCTACTGTAGCTAATACACTGACCTTGGATAAGTACCTCATACAACCCCACTTCAAAAGATCTGAACTTTGAGCACAGGATTGCATTGAGCTAAATGTCCGTGACAGCATGCTAATATGGCCCCAATGACAATGTTAACATGCAGATACATTTTCCATGTTTGCCATCTTACTTTAGTATGTTAGCATGACATTTTTATTATTAGCATTACACAAAAATACAGTTGAGGTTGATGGGAAGGTTTTTAGTTTTTGGTTTTCAAGTTTGGTCATGAACCAAATTTGTTGACCTGATGATGGAGATAAAGATGGAAAGTCAGAGGATCCCAGAAGTTCTTCCTCTGGGAACGTTCCATTAGTTCCACACTAATTCCACTACACAGTAAATATTAAAATCTAATGTGCAGTACTTCTGCTAATTTGCAGAGTACATTCATTTTCCAATTTTAGCATGTTGTTTGAATGGTCACAAATGAAAACACTGAACTCCAATATGCTTATGCGGGTATTGAGTGCTGTCCTGCTGATAATCTGTACTTCCCAGAGAATGAACTTAAATGTGGTGACCCACTAGCCTTTCCTCTATCGCCACCCGCAGACCATATTTCTAATTGCACACAACATAACATCAAATGTAACTGGGTATATCACTATGGAATTTACTAAATGAACAATCATGTTCCTCAGAGGATTTCTTTGACCTCTTTACATGATCTTTCCACAAATAACTTTGCAAACATGGTAACTAATGGTGAGATTGCCATGGCATTTTTTTGTATATTGAAAAAAAAGATAAACCCTATTCATTATGTGACCATGTACCTTTTCATCACATAAACTGTAACAGCCATGACAATTTCCCATTCAAACTCATCAGATGAAGACCATGTCATATTAATTACTTTTGGTTACAATACCTAACATTTGTGCACACACATTTCTTTCTAGAGATTGCAGTGAGTCCTAACAACAATGTGGTAAACATCTATGAAAAGAACGGCAAAGAATGGGTCAAGATCCATGAGCTGACTGAGCACAGTGGACGAATCACAGGTACTGTAACTTATATCAGCCAACAATGACTGAAGGATAGATGGTATGTGGATGCATTGACAGGATTGATCCTTTGGAGCCTGGAAAGTTCACTGTGTGTCTGTTTTTTGTTGTTGTAATTAAATGAATTGATAATTTGTTACTGAAAGTTCATTCTTGATCTTGGGAATAGTGATTTGATAAAAATAGGCTTAACTAAAGGTCCACCTAGAAGCCTGTTGCAGAGCTTTCAGTCACATCTCAGTATTCATCAGTGAATGGAGTTTTCTCAATTGTCATGGGCCCACACACAGGCACTGGAAATGACGTATTGCAAAACACTTCCTTTGTCCACTATTTGGCACTAGAGAACAAACACTAATTAAGCTGCAAGCAGCGCTGAACGGGCACTCACCCCTCCCAGAAAATAACTCGGGTATTAACCTACTAAAAAAAATAAAATCAGTGGACATGGAAACATTAACCTTTACAATCAGAGATCCCATACACAAATGGAATAAGATCTACCCCAAAGATAGAATCTGTAAAATAACATATCTCAATCTCAACACATAATGTAATCTAACTGCTGCCCTGGTTAAAAAAACAATGCAACTGATCTCAGCTGGCATTCTGTCTGTAATGGAGTGGAATGAAAATGTCTAAGTGACCCCAAACTTTTGACCGGTAGTGTATTTATACTGTTAAAACACCATGGTTGAATTTTTCCCTCAGAGTTTGGGTAATCCCAGTTAAAGATTGTCCCACCACAAAGCACTTAGTAATGATACTTTTGAGTTCAAATTGAATTATTTGGCCACATGGTGGTATTAATATCCACAATTTAGTACACACATTTCTGTTTTAAGGAGGTCTGAATTAATGATAGTGTTTTTGACATCTCAAGTAAAATATATGATTTGAAAGCAAAGATAGAAAGCATTGTATCATTCATCCATCCTTTGACACTTGAATAGAGCTTCATAATTGTGTCCACAGGTATTGACTGGGCCCCAGAGTCCAACCGCATTGTAACATGTGCCTCTGACCGCAATGCCTATGTGTGGACTCTGAAGGATGGCGTTTGGAAGCCCACCCTGGTTCTGGTGCGCATCAACCGGGCAGCCACCTGTGTGAAGTGGTCCCCACTGGAGAACAAGTTTGCCCTGGGCAGCGGAGCTCGCCTCATCTCTGTCTGCTACTTTGAGAAGGAGAACGACTGGTGAGCATTACGTGATGGAATCAAAACTATTCCTGTATGGTACATAACAATTAACTTGATATTGGTTTTAAAGGCCGAGAATGGTGATGTCTGTCAATTAGTCAACAGACAAAGAGATTAAAAAGTCAAACAACTACAGTAACATGCAGGAACATGCAGGAGCATACAGAAACGCACTTCAAGTAGAAAAAACCCAACCAAATACAGAAACGTGCTGCAAATACAGAAAACACAACCTAAAAACATGAACTGCAAATAGGCCTACAAAAAACACAAACTAATTTTCACACAATTTGACACTTACCTCTTACCTGAAATTAGAATGACCATGATCTCTGCCAAGCACATTCAATTGCAGGTCTTCACCATTCTCATTCCATTGGGGCAGCTGTAGCTTAGTCCGTAGGGACTTGACATTACCTCCTGGGCATTGACATCTCTCCATTTGTGCATGTAAAGGTCCTGTTTGTGCACGTGTGCCTGTGTGTAATGTAAAAACACAATTACCCATTGGGATCATTAAAAGTATGTCTTCTTCTTCTTCTTCTTCTTCTTCTTCTTCTTCTTCTTCTTCTTCTTCTTCTTCCCTTTCAGGTGGCTGAGTAAGCACATCAAGAAACCTATTTGCTCCACAGTCCTGAGTCTGGATTGGCATCCAAACAACATCCTACTGGCGGCTGGGTCTGCAGACTTCCACTGCAGGTGACACAACTGCCAAAACTGCAATGTAAAAGCACGGAAGCAGACTGGTGTCATAGTTCTACACCCAGATACCTGAAGAACCACACTTGTAGCCTGATCTCTGAGTAGCACACTAGTCATGTTTATTAAAAATGCATCACTGAACCCCACTGTTGCACTGGGTTACATGTTCCTTCATTAACACGAACAAACCCACTGCAGTTTATCAGTCCTTCCAGAAAAAGTTTTTTTGTGATTGTTGCGGGCAAAAATCCTTGATTATGGGTCACGTTTTCTTAAAAAATGTGATGGAATATGCGGGATATTTATGCAATTTTATGCGATGAAATTGCGGGAACTTGCAAAAACGGCGGTTTCATCGTGGCTTCATCGCGGGGTTTGCAGCTTTTCCATGATGTTCACGTTGCGTAATTACGTCACTTCATAACGTTCCCATGGCAACAGGGGAAAATGGCTGCTCTTGTAAGTAAACGCAACATTTTCCAACTTTCTGCTAAGATATGTGTGACTTTTTTTGCAACGAAAATGCGGGGATTATGAAATCATGCAAGCCCCGCATATTTTGCAGGGAAATAGGCAATTTATGCGGCGAAAGTGCGGCGTATTTGAAAAAATGTGGCTTCCGCATAAATATGCTGATTATGCATTGAATTATGCGATCGCATAATCGCGTTTTTCTGGAGGGATTGGTTTATTTTGAATGAATCCCACACACATCATCCTGCTGCCCCAAATACTCACTAAAGCACCAAATATGGTTTAATCTGCAACATATCAAAACTAGCGTGTCCAGCTGTATAGGAAATTACTAAGCCTTTTCTTATTTTATGAAACAATATATTTATGAGATGTTTTTAAAAGGTGTGTGTGTCTGTAACAATGTGTATTGAGACACACATTGTTGGTTTTGGTCTTTTTGTGGGATTTCGTGGCTGGTCCTTTGGAGACAGGGTAGACTTGGCAACTGGCTCTTTGTTGAGGAGATCAAAATAGAGGTGTTAAGCCTGTCTGGCAACGTGATAGGGCCCCCCTGCTTTTGTACAAGTGAGAATAACTGGAGGCGCAGATATGCAGTTAACATCAATTAGTGGTGGGGACAATTTAAGGTAATCAGAAAAGGGGTAGAGATATATCCCCACCGTCCCTATTCTACCATAAATGATGCCCATGGGTGTGTGGTTGGGAGAGGGGAGGCAGTCAACCTACTGCTCCACTAGCTACGTGGAGACCCGGAAGGAGGCAACGGCTGGACAGCCTGACTCGGGATGTTAAAACTGAGCTTAAATAGTTAAAACCATAGGGAGAGTCCGGTAAAGCGGTACAGCCTGACTGGAGTCGGAGCACTCCAGGATCAGACCCCAGCGCCCAGGTCTTAAAACAATATCAATATACATAAGCAGCAAGTCCAAATGTACATTAGGCAACCCAACATTGATTCCCAAATCTGGCAAACTATAACAGAAATCAATTCTATGCTTATCAGGGTTTTCTCAGCCTACATCAAGGACATCGAGGACAAGCCCGGACCCACTGCCTGGGGGGCCAAAATGCCTTTTGGGGAGGTGCTGCTGGAGCATAAGGACTGTGGAGGCTGGGTGCACAGTGTCTCCTTCTCCCCTGGGGGAGACCAGCTTGCCTGTGTAGCCCACAACAGCAGCATTACCGTGGTAGATGCCACCCAGGGGAAGGAGTGAGTACATCTGCCAAGACACTAATGCAATCAGTATGATCAGTATTAGTCTAATATTCACTACGTTCCACTTCAGGGATTGTTCCGGTGCTGTCGGAAATTCCGCCGGATGTCACTCTTTTTCGGCCGGGTGTCCATTACCTTCCTCTTTCTTTGTGTTGACATTCTAAACTCTGGTGGATTTGTGAGGACTATAGTTAACTGCTCCTCAGATCTCTGCAGGGTAAATCCAGACAGCTAGCTAGACTATCTGTCCAATCTGAGTTTTCTGTCGCACGACTAAAACTACTTTTGAACGTACACGTTCCACCAAAACAAGTTCCTTCCGGAGGCTATTTTGCAGCGGCACCATGGCTCCGTCCGGCGCTTAGCTCCGCCCAAGACGATTGTGATTGGTTTAAAGAAATGCCAAGAAACCAGAACATTGTTTTTCTCCCATCCCGGGAATGCTGTGTGGACTAGCCAGACTATAGGTAGATATTAATATTCAGCAAGAGATAAAGTATTTCTTTAACTTTTGAACTAAACATATAATATGTAATATTTTCTCATAAAAATGTTGAAAAAAGACTATACCTCTCCTGCATCATGTCACTTGTAATCCCTCTAGCTGCTATAACTTCAGACAAAACATGGGAAACGTCCGAAAAGCCAGATGATAGGTTAGAGAGCAATTGTAAATCAATTAGCTAGCTAATGTTAGCTTGCTTGCTTGCTAACCAGTGAGCTCCCACCACAAATTCAATCTCACTAATTATGTGGGAAACACTGCAGATATTGGATTAGAATTACATGAATAAACGTAACTTATACAACATGAATAAAACTTAATATAATTGCTCATCCGTGATCGCACGCAACTTCACCATGTAATCAAAAAGTCGATTGAAAGACCCCTATGGAGACCCCTTCATGGCTCCAATTCCTGAACAACTTTTTAAGTTTTACACTATCGTTTTTTTTTTTTATGTGATCCTGTAAGTAATTCAATGTCATGGACATCTTTGGACATTATATCATGCACCTTTCTGACCTCTGTCCATCCAGGGTCACCCAGCTGACCACCGACCATCTGCCACTTCTGAGTGTGCTCTATGTCAGCCCCACTGAGCTTGTTGCTGCGGTAACTATCACCTTCTGTGTGTGTGTGTGTGTGTGTGTGTGTGTGTGTGTGTGTGCATGTCCAGCAACTCCATGCATGAGTTCTTAAGATGAAGACATGATCAACTTCTGTACTTAATATACCTATTTTAAAGCTGCAATAATGAATATTTCTATCTAACTATAAAGCATGGAATCTGTGTGTATGTGTGTGTGTGTGTGTGTGTGTGTGTGTGTGTGTGTGTGTGTGTGTGTGTGTGTGTGTGTGTCCTTAACTTTTAATTGATCTACTTCACACTTGGGACCTGAGCCTGTGCATACGGCAGAAATCCTTATTTTAGTTTTAGTCACATTTGAGTCATTTCTATTTCTTCCTTCTAGATTTAATGTAGGTTTAAGGGCCTTTCACGCCTACCTTGTTTGGTCTGCATTACCAGACTTTTAAGAACCTTAATTACAGGTGTGAAAACTCCCCCTGGATCACGGCCCAGACCAGACAGCTGGAATTCGATCCGACCAAAAGAGTTAGTCTCGGTCCGGATCTAGTGTGAAAGCAGCTTTTGGTGGTTAAGCAAGAGAGTGACCGTGAATGCACTTAGAGCAAACAGCTGTCAGCAATCAGAGCACAGAATAAATTGGCAGTTTACTTGTTAAGTGGTAGTAAATGCACAGTGTAGGTTTATATCCAGGGTGCGATTTGCCAGGGGGGATGCATCGGATTTCCCCCTTTCTGGTCTACATATCCCTGCCTCTGCTGAATTATTTGACAACAATGACAAAATGAACCCCCCCAAAGTGATCAATGCTACTTCACCAATAGACCATATATCGTAAACCTAAATTACAAGTATTTTAAACTAAGTAAAGCGCTGTAACGTGAACACATAGTGCCATAGAATGATATATCTGATATATCTGATATATGATATATCTGAGCAGCAGTTGCTGGTTGTATTTAGCCGCTACAGAGTTCCGGGATGCCGGCTACCAGCAGCAGTTGTTTACCCGCCAACAGGTGACTGTGAGCCGGCTACAGGCACCGCCAGATGACGCTCCTTTCAGGGGCCGCGGTAGTGGAGTTTAGGCAGAATAAGTGAGCGTCACGTGGCAATGACAGTTAAGTTTAGGCACCAAAACAACTCGTTAAGTTGTAAGGAAAAAGATTGTGGTTCAAATTCTCCAGAGGAACTAACGAGCGTTTCCTTGGGTGGAAGCATTTTGTTTTCGCCGCAAAGTGAACTCCACTCTCCGGCTTGAAAGCGCTGTATGCCACTCGCTGTATAAGCGAGTGGCACTTTATCCGTTCAAAATGGCAGTCCCCAACCCGAAGGTACAATCTATGATTAAGACCAAAGGAATTAGCTTGGCACCGCTTGTTCCTCCCTGCGTCCCTCTGTCTCTCACCACCAATGTTGCCAACTGGGTGACTTTTCAGACCCTCGTAGCGACACTCTTTCTAAAAAGCGACTAGCGACGAATTCAGCGACTTGTGGTATTGCAAGGGGGATTTAATTCTTGCATGTTTTGTTTTGGTTGTGCATGATCATTTTCACCATTTTACTGATATATTTTTAATTTAAAGATAATGAATGCCTCGAAGTTTAACTCTAACATTATTTGGGGTTGTCAAATTGTTTAATGCAGCTTCAAGGACCCATGTACAGTCATAATTCAGTTGAATATTGATATGATTCTTTGTACTGAACTGTTCTGTCAGGGCCATGACTGCTGCCCGTACCAGTTCACCTATAAGGGTCCAGGTGCTCTGGAGTTTGTGAAGAAGCTGGACATCCCCAAGCAGACCTCTAAGGCCAGCATGTCAGCCATGCAACACTTCCGCAACCTGGACAAGAAGGCCACTGATGAGGAGAGCAATGAGATGGGCAACCTGCACCAGAACAGCATCACGTAAGGCCCACTGCAGCTTCCCTTTAAAATAGCATCATAACCTCTACTAGTATACCAAGGAGGTTACGGACTTGTAGTGCGTTCCATTTATCTCAAAATTTGGAAGCCGGAGCTGGGAATGCTGTCACACCCGAGTTGAATGCGTTCCATTTACAAGTCTGATTTACATTGTTTTCATTAGCTCTAGCCAGGTTAGTATACCAGTTTTAACACATTACGCTGACTGCGTCATGCCAAACGTTTTTCTGTACAAGCTTCCTTTATATATTTACAGTTGGCTTGTGTGTACATACATTGAGCAAGTATAGTGTGTGTCATGGCTGACATGAATACTATTCAGCTGCCTAAATATACAATGTTAGCAACTGGACAATATTACAGAGGGTAACAATCACACTTTTAGAGTCCACTGTCATTTCACACAATGTCTTTACATTTGGACTGTCTTGGTCTAAGCAATGATAAAGGAATAATTTGTTTTGGTGGCAATGATTTATTCATTAATGGATATATTTCCATTTGAAGTTAAGTTGGAGTTAATTATTTTGATTGAGTAATCACCTTTTTTCAGGTCACATAGAGTGATATGCTGAATGTACCACGTGGTGTGAGGATTGTAGAGTTTTGACAATTGTAAGTTAGTTTTTTAGTAAATGTGCCAAAGCGATTGAGAAAAACTATAACAACAATGTAAAACCTCTACAGTTCAGCTTTTGTGAGCCTAGTGTGCATGCGTTGTGTCCTGCAGGCAGCTGTGTGTTGTATCTGGGAAGAAAGCCAAAGTGGAGAAGTACAGCAGTGTGGGTCTGGACGGAGCCATTGTGATCTGGGATTTTAAGGTACATGTCAAACTCTGTCTACCATGCAAACGTGAAACTGTGATTTAGTAACTTGACTGTGAGTAAACATTAACCCTTTAAGGCATTTTGATTAGAAGTTATGTATTGTGATTGAAGGTGTATATTCTGCAGATATCCACATACATAAAGTTATCTGATTCCTTTGATGGAAATGAGTCAATTTGGAAATATAATGGAAAGTTTAACAAAATGTATTGACTCAACTCTGACAACTGAGCAAAATCCATTTGCTCATGCAGATCATGAGATGTAGTTCAAAGCTATAAAAAAAAGAAAAACTAGTAGGTGGAACTTGAGTTAATTTTGACAAATGCCAAACATATGGTTATTAAGCACTGGTAATATTGGAAACTACTTTTTCCTATGTCAAGAATAAAGCTTCACTAACACCTTCCCTGACACATTCCTGACACGTATTCCTCCAATGTAGTCATGTCATTCTTATCATAGTTATGGTTGTGCCAGTTCAATCATAATAAATTATTACAGGAGCACACTGATTTATCTGATTTACATATCTCCAAAACATCAACAATGAGGTTGGAGGGAATTCAGTGACTTGGGTGCACTGTAACATAATCGATGAAGTAGCACTTCATTCCATTGGACCCACGATTTTTGAGTGATGGTTGGAAATGTGTTTCCTGAATAATGTAATTCAAGAGCTCATGATAGAAAAACTGTTTTACAGAGGCGTTTTCCAAACGTTACGCCCTTGGCTGCAACACAAACATATTGATATATAATCTATTGCTATCTGCCTTCAAAATACCATATCAATACAACTATGTAGCATCAATTCTAACATGTTTATATTCTTATTGTGCAGCATTAAGACACCACAGAGTGTCAATCCGTGAGGTGTCAGAGGCTGAAGCGACCAACACACCCTGCCGCCAGCTAAACCTACGGACCTACTGATGTGCTTTTGAGTAACTGGAAACCAATGTGAGCCCATGTGCTTTGTGATATTTGTCATTAAAAAATGTATTTGAATAAATAAAGAGGATATTTATAGGCCAGACTGTGCACTGTAATGACTTGTTCTTCACATTCACGTTTACGTTGTGTATTCAGCAGTGTTGTAGTCCTTAAAACCGGTCTCGAGACCACTTTTTGAATGTCTGGGCCTCGTCTCGGAATCGAACACATTTGTACTCGGTGTTGTCTCGGATGAAGAGGACTTGGGATTTTACTTCAAGACCGGTCAAGACCACATATATCTAAACTTCCTGTGTATCGTCTGATTTATGCGTTAACATAATTACTGTGATTGGATGTAAAACTTCCTGCTTCAAATTGCAACCAATAAATTCACTCATGCAGGGGATATGTGCCCCCCCCCCCCACACACACACACACACACACACAAATATTTAGAATATTTATCATTCTCTTTCTCTGTGAAATGAAGCTGCCTGAAATGCAGTTGGAAAAGCTGAGATCTATAAACGATCTGACTGAAAACACTAACTTGGTCTACTTGTGCTACATCTGGGGGTTAAAGAACACACGGGGGGGCCGTGAAAAATAAAGATGTGATTTCTTGTGATTTTAAATGTCTTTTATGTAGATTTAAACTTTGGAGCTTTAACAAGGTATCATTCTATTACAGATTTGTTGTTGAGATGTACATGATTCCTGAAAAAAAACATCCCGAAACACAATACAGGAAAATAATAAGTTCCTTTACTATATAAATACATTTGCACAAATTGTTGTAAAAAAAAATCACCAACATACAGGTTACGTTCTGGTGGAGGACACCCAGACCCCCCCCCGGCCGCCAATTTTGAACAAAACCAACACCCTTGCCCATCAGTATCATAATTACTTGTCATCAAGAGTACTCAGCCTATTAAAAACTGTTGTACACTATGTCGTCTGTGGCTTTAGAGGGAGTTCTCCAAAGTCTAAGAAAATACCTCAGATGATCAGGGTGGTCTCAGCTTGGTCTTATAGAACAGAAAGCGTCCTTTGTGAAATATTTTTAATGTATACAGTTTTACATGTTTTAATATAACAATACAAAGCTTAATATGCTTAAATGTATTCAATTACTACAGAAAAACCCCAGTACAGATCGCTTTAAAAACATTCCATAGTACACTGAGTTTGTACAAAAACCATTACGGTGGGTCATATGAGGGGTTGTCAAAATCAATCTTGACCCTTGGAATGTCTCACTGCAGTGTCTCATAAGCTTCTGGGGATTTAACTTATGTTAACACTTCTCCTAGTCTATATTGACGATGTTTAATTTACGGGATAATACCAGTGCCGCTGGATGTCCCTCATTTTCGGCCAGATGTCCGTCCCCTTCGCTCTTTCTTTGTGTTGGCGTTCTAAACTCCAGTGGATTTCTGAGGACTATGGTTAACCGCTCCTCAGATGTCTGCAGGGTAAATCCAGACAGCTAGCTAGACTATCTGTCCAATCTTTTTTGTTTTCTGTTGCACGACTAAAACTACTTTTTGAACGTACACATGTTCCACCAAAACAAGTTCCTTCCAGAGGCTATTTTGCAGAGGCACCGTGGCTCAGTCCGGCGCTTAGCACCGCCCAAGACGGCTGTGATTGGTTTAAAGAAATGTCAATAAACCAGAGCATGTTTTTCTCCCCTCTAGGAATGCTGTGTGGACTAGCCAGACCTTCCTTTGCAGCGCTGTGGAGGAAGGTCTGGCAATGCGAGACTAGCCTACACTTCTCCCCACTGCCCTCCTCTGGATTCTTGTGAGAACAACGGTGGGGGGGGAAAGGCTGAACAGTGTTAGTGATGTGAGCAGGGCTTGGGGTTACTTGACTTCTTCAACACGGGACAAAAACAAATCATGTGGATTTGATTAAACTGGCCATAGCAGACTTTGTTTTATTGTGAAATGTTTTTACGTAAATTCAATCCCTTGATAGACAAAAATGTCTAAAACATCATTAAAAAGTCTGACATTTGAGTCAAGTTCATTTTATTTATATAACCCAAAATCATCCAAAAATGGGCTGAAGTCGCTGAATTTGTCGCTAGTCGCTTTTTAGAAATATTGTCGCTAAGAGGGTCTGAAAAGTCGCTAAATAGTAGCGAGAAAGTCACCCAGTTGGCAACTTTGGTAGGGAGAGACTGAGGGAAGCAGGGAGGAACTAGCCGTGCTAGTGCTAGTTGCTTTGGTCTGAATCATAGACTGTACCTTTGGTTTGTGGACTTCCGTTTTGAAGCCTCGGTTTGGTGCATAGACAGTATATAACGGACCAACAGATCCCGTTGCTCTGGACGGAGACCAGTGAAGGATATTAGAAGCACTTTTCCGGTGATGGCTGAGCGTTACTGCGCAGCCTCCAACTGAGAGAGACGACGTAAATGTGACGTGAGCAACCTGTCTGAAAGTTGGAAGTCTTCTGGTAGCTGTGCCAAGAGAAATCTCAATCATTCCCAGTCTTGCAGAGACGGAGAGCGTAGGTATATGTAAGGAGATAACATGGACACAGGCTAATTATTGCTAACTAAAATGCTAGTTAAAGCGACATTATGACAAGTTGTCATTTAAATAAAAACCTATTTATTTATTTATTGAACTATATTGACTCATTTACATATTTATATTTACATTTATGTAGGCCTATACATTTATTTTAGGATGTATCTCATACACATTTATTTATTTATTAAATATTGAATAAATGCCATTTATCTTAAACAAAAGTAAACATCAGCCCGTACTTATTCTAAATTCACTCAAAAGTATTTTGAGGCAACTCGATAACTGTGTACTGTTATATGATATAATGTAGCCTAATGTAAAATAAAACACCAATTATACCACTACTCTAATTGTAATACTAGTATTATTAACATAGCTTACACAATGTTATGAATAACATGACGAAAGACTTCTGGGATCAATAGGATCTTCTGATATATTTGGTAATTTCATTCATTCACTAAGTTGGAAATTAAACTTGCATGCTCCTCCACGGTCTATTTGGGGCAAAATGATCAATAACCAGCGATTCAATTCTGTTAATTAACATGTGGTCCTGTTCAAATGTATTGACACATACCTGTATGAATTTGAATAAAATGCAATTTACTGATTGTAAACTACAAAATGCAATCACGTTTTACGAGGGATTTTCTGTATCTTGACGATAACGGAAACAAATGTAAAGTATTAAGTATTTTGTTCTACACAGAAGCGCTTAACATGAATGGGCGGACACAAACAAAGAACACTCCGCGCTACCAGCCAATCATGACACATTGTCGCACGCCTGACCAATCAAAATAGAAGCCTGCGACAACTTGGTTTCGCCACCAGCCAATGGTAAGAGGCGGAGATGTGACGTAGTGCCGTCAGCTGTTCTTGTTTTGCTTCTCTTTTTTTTTTTTTTTCCCCTTCTTTTCCTCCGGGGTCTGGATAACCGACCGGAAAAAAAATAAACGTAGTGAAACTGAAATTGTATTCGTTTCTAGCGGAGAAACGCGCCAGCTCTGCCTCGAGAGCGCCCTTACACATCACCACGGTCCACATTTCTTCCAAATTGGAGCCGTCTTCCGCCGACATCGAGCGAAGAGGTGCAGCCGTTCCCAGGCCTCCAATCCAGGGCGGAGGGAGGGAAGGAGGTCGCTGGGAATCGGGATGGAGACCGGAGAGGGTGCCGGTGGACCTGGCGGGCCGGACGGCCCGGACGGACCTGGCGGGCCGGACGGACCGGGGCTCCAGTTTGGCTGCGCCTCTTTCAACCAAGACTCCACGTAAGCAAGCAGGCAATTCAATTCCAGATAAGAAGCGGATGAGTCAATGAAAGACCCATCCTGCTTGATTTCGCCCTGAAATTAAATAGGCTATATAAATCGAAATATTCATTTTAGTCATTTAAAAACAGAGCTGTGTAGTTGATACACCCTTACCTACTTTCATACAATTAAAGGGACACGTCCACCAATTTTACATAGGGCCTATCAAGCTCAGTTTAGCCTACTTATCATGTTAACTGCCATATACAACCTGTAAAACATTTGCTATTTGTATAATTTCGTCTGGCTCTGGAGAAGGATGCAAAGTTTGAGAAGACAACTGTGATGATGTCATCTTGGGTTGGGCTTGGAGAACAACAGACAGCGCAGACCTATGCATGGGAGGACGGGTGGGTGATTGCTGAAGAATGAAGCCAAGATGTTAAGTGCCAAAAACTGCAATTCCTCGAGTGGCCACTTGTGGCTGTCTCCAAAAATAAAAACCCAACTTTACAGCAGAAATAAACATGTTTACAGCCTGGAACGAAAACAGTTTTAGTCTCTGTAGCTAATTTTTTCTTTCAGGACAACTTTACGGGTTATGTATGTTGTTGTTTTTTTATTTTTATATCTTACCTTTTTGAATTATATACCCTTAATAAATGCATAACTTTAAGCTTTAGCTTAAGCTTAAAGTTACGCATTTATTAAGCGTGTCGCGTTGAGTGACAGGTGCCATCACAGGAGACTACGCTTCATTCAATCCACCTCAGTTCAATCCATGCTCCAAGCCTTTATTTTGGATTAGCAGAGAGTCAAAGCGGCTGTCACTACCCGATGTGAGTCGAGTGCAGACGTGAGTTGCGCGTGCTCCGATTTAAATGGTTTACGGCGTAACGTGTCATACTGAAATTTGTGAAATCCATAAAATAATCAACTTTTCTCATTACAAACAATAACAGACGATGGAAATCATTTCAAAAACGTTTTAGCTACCTATGATTGTTTGATTGCTAACGTTAGCTCAAAACGCCATTCAAGTGACAGCCTTTGTTGTGTTTGATTGCTAACGTTAGCTCAAAACGCCATTCAAGTGACAGCCTTTGTTGTGTTTGATTGCTAACGTTAGCTCAAAACGCCATTCAAGTGACAGCCTTTGTTGTGTTTGATTGCTAACGTTAGCTCAAAACGCCATTCAAGTGACAGCCTTTGTTGTGTTTGATTGCTAACGTTAGCTCAAAACGCCATTCAAGTGACAGCCTTTGTTGTGTTTGATTGCTAACTTGTAGCCAGCAGTGAACGAACTTCGTTATGTAGGTCCATTTCTATTGTATTGACATTACAGAAGTCTCTAGTTAGCATCTTGTAGGCTGCTGGTCGCAAAGTGACGGATGCGCAACTCAACATCTGCACTCGACTCACATCGGGTAGTGACAGCGGCGTCAGGCACTGCCAAGATGGCGACTGCTGGAGCCACCGCGAACAACCCACTTGAGCTTCATTTTGTCTCTTCAGCTGTAACAATTCCAAATGTTGCTGTACTTAATTGTCTCCGAAATAATTGCGATTAACAATATAATTGTCTCTTTCTGTCAATTTCAAAAAATATTTATTGATTTATTACTTTTTTTAAACAAATTACATTTTTGAATGAATCCCAGGAGACATCTTTTGGTTATATATCACTGTCATGTGACCCAGATAATGTAATAACACAGGTACACAGTCTATGTCATAAAACTGTTTTTCTAACTGTATCCCCCCCCTCCCCCCCCCCCTTCCCATTTTTGTTGCTATGAACATGTATAGGCTCAAGTGCCGCCAATTAGCATAGCTTTAGATCAACAGTCCGACCAATAATCACTTATATAATTACAATTTGGCACATCCAAACAAAATCAACAATTACCAACAGTCAAGCCAAGTGCTAGTCTTCCTCAAAAGGTTGTTGAGGATTCAAACGACAAGTCACAAGCCTTCTTCTTAAACAATAGTATAAATATACAATTACAGAAAGTTGCTATATGTTTAGTAAGCTCCACTCATTGAGCATTAAACAGGATTTCCATTCAGGCCTGCCTTTGACCTAACCTGGAAATCCAGACCCAAATCCGAAAGATTAAGGGTCTGGCATTGAGTAATGAAAATGGCCCAACTCCAGGGGAGCATGCATTTGAAAATCTCACTGCACGCAATTGGATAACACTACGACCAATCACAACAATACATGGGGTGGCGTATCCAGAGCCCCATACGCTTAACTACCAGTCGTCATCTGTTTAGCTCGCCTCTGGCCCGCCTATATCAAATACACCAATGCGATTGGTGCAGCTCGGCTACAAGGGCATAGTTAATGAACATAAATAAATAAAGGCAACAGAAACGTTCGAAAAAAACGGCAAAAACATTGAAAATTAACAAAAACTAAATTTCGCCTATGCCAAAGACGATATTGGGGGGGAGGATATTGTCAAATCAATTCTGTGATATTGTCAAATCACAGAATAATTAGTTAAAGTGTTGTGTGTATTCAGATGTATTCTGTCTGTCTGGGTGTGTACTGCACTCACCTAATTATTCAGTCCATGTGGCAGTAACAGTTTTCGCACAGTGGAGGAATGCATACTCTATTTTTACGCTTTGTCTCCAGTATATAATAACTGGAGACAGAATTCCCAAATATCAACCAACTCTTTACAAAAAAAAGGGAGGTTATGGGAGAAAAAGATGCACATGTCACACAGTCACTTTATACTGCACAGGCAGTAAAAATGTGCTGTATTCCGAGCAGAGTTCTGCAGGTTTCCTCCTGCTCAGAAACAGGATGAGACAGTTCAGGAATGTACAGGTGAGGAATGAAGGCACAGGTGGACATTAAGAAAATGACAGGTGTAAAAACGAACTGATGTCTTAAACCATTTTAACTGTCTGTTTTGACTCCAGGGTTCGAGCCGCCATAACATCTATAATGATAGATGTCATGTACGAGCAGGTAAAAGACGCAAAGAGTTGCTACACTTGTTTGACAAGAAGGGCATTCTGTGAGAAATAAACTACTTTCTGTCCTCAGCAGAAAATGTTAACCTATAGATCATTTTTTTGGAAACGGTGATGATGTGTTTTGAGGGTGGAGCGTAACCGTTGGCACGAAGGGACAGTAGCCGTGGCGTCTATTGTTTTTCAAACCCACTTTAAATGAAACCACGGCCACTGAAGCCTCGACGGCTGCGTTCGTTCAAAGAATCTACGCTTCCTTCCCAAAAGAGCTGGGCCATATTGAAAAAAATCTAATATCACGAAATGTTTGACCAAATACATCGATGTTGAGCGATATCGTAGTGTTGACTATTGGTGCTTTCACAAAACATTTACATAATGAGAGTTTTGATAAATAATCACCAATAATGTGGATACAATGACTAATTTAAGTGGGTAAAGGCAAATAATAGAACAGCTAGAACAGTCTGCTAAGTTCAGAAAATGACTTCACTTTACTGTAATGCAGCCTTTAAAACCAGGAAAATGTATACTTTTTAATTGATCCCCAGTGGGAGAAAGTTAGTTTGTTAGAACACACTACACACAGGCCTGAAATACACACACATGATCAGGACCTATACATGCACCAATGGAGAGCTGTCAGAGTGAGGGGGCTGTGACAGGCACCCTGAGCGGTTGGGGGGTGGGGTTCGGTGGCTTGCTCAAGAGCACTTTGGCAGAGCCCAGGAGGTAATTTGGCATCTCTCCGGCTACCAGTCCACACTCCGTACTTTGGTCCGTACGGGGACTTGGCCCAGCGAACCCCTCTCATATATTGATGTCGATATAATATCGACATATTGCCCAGCCTAACTTCCCGAGACTATTTTGCAGAGCCACGGTCGCTGCGTCCGGAGCTTAGCCCCGCCCAAGACCATTGTGATTGGTTTAAAGCAATGCAAACGACTCAAGGTGCTTTTTTTCCACAGCACTGTGGAGATAAATGTGTGGCTAATGTAGGTCTGGCAATGCGTGACTAGTTATCACATGACTGAAATTCCATACTTAGGTAGGTCACTTAATAACAACTGAACTACTGCATCTCCATGACAACTGAGCATACTCCATCCATTGAGGAAGACTGTTAGATAGGGTTAAAAAGCTCCAGAAAAGAAATAGTAAGCGGACCAAGTTGATCTTTTTTGTCAAATCACTTTTATTTGTCGTGAGGGTTCACTTCAGCTTGACCCCCTTGTTCCCAGAAGAGCTCACTCTCGTATATAGTACATGACACATTTCACCTAGGGTTTCTCAACTATGGAAAAAAATCATAATCACAATTATTTGGGTCAATACTGAAATCATGATTATTAAACACTCATTGACTTTTCGAAAGAAAATGTTGCATTTACTAAACTTAAAGAAACAGTGAAAACAATGAATTGGTAAATAAAAGGTAAACAGTGGCAAAGTGAATTCAATATGGCTGACTGCCTTGAAGTTAAACAAATCAACAGTGAAAACTCCTTAAACTGTGAATTTCCCCTTTAGAACATAAGACAAAATAAAATGGACTTGCAAGACGTAATGTGCAAAATAAATGTTTTTCTCAGCTACATTCTTTTAGGATCGTTAGGAGCCGAAATCAAGAGCAAGATTTGATTAATTGCAATGTCACCATTAGGTGGCTCTCTATAGTGAGGACCAGGGGAGATGTGTGATGATGAGGAAGTGAATGCACCCCAAATCAACAAAATTAGACATAGGTCAAATCTATCCCTGCTAAGAATGGCTGTAATTACAATATAAAGAGAAATGAGGGCTTTACACTGTAGATGCAATCTAGTTGTACTGATGGTGTGTGTGTGTGTGTGTGTGTGTGTGTGTGTGTGTGTGTGTGTGTGTGTGTGTGTGTGTTTTGCAGGTCACTGGCTTTGGGAACAAAGACAGGCTACAAGCTGTTTTCTCTGACCATGGTGGAAAAACTGGACTGTATCCATGAGAGTGGTGAGTATGGAGCTCTGACTCTGCACTTTGCATCCATGTGGGCTAAACAATCCATCCACATTTAGTTAAGAACAAAATGTCTGTGTAAAGTTACTAAACACAAGCTGTGTGTTGATTTCTTTGACAAACTGGCTAATTATATGACAAAGCTGGAAACTGTTACACTGAGAATTAGCTGAGTTTATATGTGAACCTGTCCTATTTGTCAGCTTAGCCATTAGATGATAAAAAAAAAACATGAACATCACAATTATCCATGTATCCCTGGTGGATCATTGAGTTTCATTCATTACAGCGTCCGTGTTAAACAGGAAAAAAGAATTGTGCATTCGCATTTGCAAAACTATGCATTGTGTAAACTGATCTGTCCCAGACTCAGGTTTCCCTAAAAGGAACACTGTTGTTCATCTCCAAATCGACTTGTCTGCCGGCCTCTAACACTGTTAAGAACAGCCGCGGTTAACAGCACTGGGCTAATCCACGAATAAGTTCATCAGTAATGTTAGCTGTATAGATAGACAGCTAATCTAATGCTAATATAGCCAGCTAGCACACCCCGGTCTTTTTGCCTCACTCCCACGGCGCTAAGAGACTTCAGTCGGGATGACAGCTGACAACAGCCCCGGGACAATAGTTAACGTGGTGGATGTTTGATGCATTTTCCACATATTTAGCCAATCTTTGTCCGAGATTTCTATGTTGAACTCTGACTCCCACTTTTCTTTTATATAATTAGTTGTATTCTTGTTTATTGTCAATTTTTGGTACAATACTGATATCATTCTAATTTTAGTGTTCTTGTAAATACTAATTATTGTTTGTATCACACCATTCACTTGCGTGGAGGGATCCACCTTGATTTCTTTCCTGTAATAATCTCTTAGTTGTAAGTACCTATAGAATTCATGTTTACCCAGATCATATTTGACTCACATGTTCTGAAAACTCTCTAGCCCCCCCCCCCCATCTTTCTCTAGAGTGCACCATGCCGTAATTCCATTAATTCCCCACTGTTTGAATCCCTCGTCATAACTGGCAGGTTTGAAATTACTGTCAGATGCAACCCACTTTAACAAATGTATGTCCTTATTTATCCAATCATTTTTTATTATTCTATACCATAATTCCAGAGTGAACAATGTAATTGAGTCAGTTTTATTTTTAATTTTATTGTATGTTTCTTTATCTCCGATCACATTCTGAATTGGGTATCCTCCAAACTCTTTCTCCATTTCTTTCCACTTTGCTGTGTAATCTGGTTTACACCGGCAGAGTAAATATCTCAGCTGGGCTGCAAAGCAGTATTCTTTCAGTCTTGGTAGACCCATTCCCCTTCTGTGTTTTGGCAGCTGGAGAGTTTCAAACCTAATTCTAGGTTTTTTACCTGCCCAGATAAACCTTGATATTATTTTGTTCCAGGTCACAAACTGGGTTTGAGGGACCTCTACTGGTAGAGAGTGAAATAAATAGAGGAGCACTAGGTAGCACATTCATTTTGATTATTTCAATTCTCGAGTTAAAATCTACCGGCAGAGTAGCCCATCTTCCAAAGTCTTTTTGTATCTCTTGGCTTATTTTGTCATAATTTTCTTTATATAGTTTAGACAATCCTTTAGTGATGGAGACCCCCAGATATTTTCTTTTCTTTAGGTTCCTATCAAGATGATATGAATCCTGAATCTCTTTTGATGGAGTGTAGTTAAATGGTAGTATCTGTGTTTTGGATATATTAACTTTATATCCTGAGAGGTGCCTGTACGTATCAGTACAGGAAGTGATTTGTTTGGTTTTTCTAAGAAGGCTATGACATCATCGGCAAAAAGTCCTATTTTGTGTTCTGTTCCGTTCACCATTACTCCCTCCAGTTCTTCGTTCTGACGAACTGCTTGCGCCAACGGTTCTACGAAAAGAGCGAACAAAGTGGGTGTCAGGCAACAACCCTGTCTGGTAGACCTTTGCAAGTTGATTTTATCAGTCGGACTTCCATTTATTTTAATTTTGGCGGTGGGCTGTTGATATAGAGTCTTTATGCATTGTACTGATTCACTGTTAAATCCTAATCGTTCTAGCACTTCATACAAAAATCTCCAATTCACACAGTCGAATGCTTTCTCCGCGTCGATGCTTATTAATATAATGCTTTGTTTTTTCTGTTGTGCTTCGTCTACGATATGCAAAGTTCTTCTGATATTGTCCTGCGTTTGCCTTCCGCTTATAAATCCTGTTTGATCTTCCTCTATAATTTCTGTTATGAAAGTATTCAATCGTTTTGAAATAATTGTTGTGTATATTTTATAGTCCACGTTTAGCAACGAGATTGGTCTGTAATTTCCACAGTGCTCTTTGTCTCTTCCTTGTTTGTGGATGACTGTAATGATTGCTTCAGTCCAGGATGGAGGTATTTTATTGTTTTGGAGTGTCCAATTAAAAGAGGCCAAGAGTAGTGGTGTGAGCTCATCTTTAAACATTTTATACCACTCTGCGAGGTATCCATCACTGCCCGGAGATTTATTATTTTTTAATGTACTTATTGCATCATTTACCTCTTCCATTGTAAGATCAGCCGTTAGCCTATCATTTTGAATATTACCGATCGATGGCAGGTGCAATGAATTTAGAAACACTCTCATTTCCTCTTCATCCACAAAGTCTGGCTGTGTATATAGTTCCTATATAGTTCCAGCTCCGCTATGCGCGTCTGGGCTTCGGCGATGTCAGTCTTTTGTGTCTGTAGTTCGTTTTTTGTCTCGTTTAGCTTGTGGTCAATTTCCTGTTGGAGGCTACTGATTTCTTCCTTCACCTCTTGTTTCAGTTCGCATTTGAGTGTAATTAGCTCTTGTCGTAACTCTTGTTTAAGCTCTCTTATGTCGTTACTGATTGTGGCGAGTCCAGCCCAGAGCGTCTCTGCCTGGCCTTGGCCATCAGTTTTCTCTGCTGCACCTTCCTCATGTTCGCTAGCTCTAGCAGCGCTAGCTGCTCTAGTAGCGATAGCTATGCTCTCGGAGATTTCTTCCATTACGAGTTGTTTTTCAGCTTTGTTTGGCTTTTCAATGTTTTTCCGGCTACATTTATTTGTGAATTTTTTAAACCGCCTTGGGAGAGCTCGTTAACTAGGCGTCTATACTCTCCGCCATGTTCCTGGAAGTCTCGTTCTCAGCAAGTTTGAGTTATTAACCAAGCCTTGTTTCTGGTGCATCTTAGATGATTGTGTTCATGGAAATTCACACATTATCGATGGAGAAGTACATCACATACAAATACACGTCATGTTATCTTGGTAGTTATGTTAAGTTAAATGTTAGAGAAGTGAATGTTGCTACATGGTAGGTAGGCTGTCACGAGGAGACTACTGAACGAGACAGTAAGGACCATAACCGAGGGTACTGCATGAGTCTATATTCAAACGGGTGTCTAGGTTCTCGGCAAGTTTGAGTTATCAACCGATCCCAGAAGCCTTTATTTCTCGTGCATCTTAGATGGTGTACATAGAAATTCATAGGCTACATTATCGATGGATATCACATACAAATACACGTCATGTTATCTTAGTAGTTATGTTAAGTTAAATGTTTGTTACATGGTAGGTAGGCTGTCATCAGGAGACCGCGCACCAGGCTACCGAACGAGACCGTAACCGTGCCTAATGCATGAGTCTATGTAATCAGACGGGTGTCTAGGTTCTCGGCAAGTTTTAGTTATCAACCGATCCCAGAAGCCTTATGTCTCGTGCATTTTAGAATTGTGTTCATGGAAATTCATAGGCTACATTACCAAGAGGAAAGTATTATATCACATACAAATACACGTAATGTTATCTTGGTAGTTATGTTAAGTTAAATGTTAGAAGTGAATGTTGCTACATGGTACGAGGAGACTTCGTACCACCAGGCTACCGAATGTAACCGTGGCCAGTGCGTGAGTCTAGTGTCGGTCAGTATGAGTGTGTAAATAGTATGTCGAGACTGAATGTAACCGCAACCGCGTGAGTCTAATGTATTCAAGCAGTGTCTTGGTTCCTGGCGGGGGAAGTAAACGTGCGAATACCAGAAACGCAGAGACACCGTGAGTGCAGATGCGAAAGTCCCGGAAACGCTGGCCAATCGGAGCAGACAAGGCTTTTTCTTCTGCAGGGGGGCTTAAAGTGATAGGCGCTGCAACAGAGCGTTTCAGACAGAGGGGGAATACAGGTTAGATATTCAGACAGACAGTATGAGATTAATTATGTGTTTTGTGAACATTAAAGCATGTAGACATGTTCTAGTAGAAACCCAAAATACAAGTATAAACTTGAAAATGAGCAGAATATGGGACCTTTAACACTCCATTCCATAACATTTTGATGGAAACACAGCTACAGTCACCAGTTTAATATAGGCGGAAACCTGACATTAACCAGGTTTCTGCTAAATCAGAGTATGATCTCATCAGAATATGAGCTTAACATAATTATGATGTATGTACATAACCAGACTACAGGAATAACTGGGCGAGGAAGGGAATTCTCCAAACAAAGCGGTGATTATCTCAGAAAGGAGATGCCTAAGAAGTCTGCATCTCCACATTAAAGCGCTCACTGGGTTGTTTTGGGGTTTTAGTGGCTGGATGCTCAGACATGGCCGACCTTGCTGTAATTACACAATGCTCATGGTATTTTAATCAGCAGCCTCCCATGGCAGAACTGGTGTGTTTGCGCTGTAGTGTCAGGTCCAGTCTGATTTTCTGAAAGACATAGTCTGCTTTATGTCAACCTGATATGTTGGGGAAATGATCTGTGAGAGCTTAACATTGTTGATCATTTGTGTAAAAGTCAATTTTATTTGTCTAGCCCAATATCATGAATCACAAAATTGCCTCAGTGTGCTTTGTATCAGGACATGCTTCAATACTTAAGAGGATTATATTATATTATTATTATAGGACAAAATGGAGTCAAACTGATATTAGATTATGTTGATATAACTGTATTTAAGAATTTATTTCTTCTGTTCTGAAATTAAAGAGAAGATAATCAGGGTTCAAGTTGTTAAAGTGGCTGCCTTTCTCTTGAGGGAAGTTTTTTTTATTTTTTTTTAAATATATTTATTGAAGGAATCGTTTATACAGGGGTTATACAGGATAACAATACAAGAGTTTTCCCTCTGGGTTTTCTGAAAATTTCAGCAACAAAACAACAAAGCCTGCAAAACCTATGCCACCCCCACCCCTCAAAGAAAAAAAAAATAAAGAAAAAAAAAGGCCAGCAAGAGAGAAAAAACACATAGGGACATGGCTTGCCCTTCATAGTTTGTGATGTTGGGATTAAATACCACTGAACCAGGTTTGTAGAGTTTAATCTCTGCCTCTTTGGTCTAGGAGAAAGTTTGGAGAAGTCAACATTAAAGCAATGTCCCTGTCCCTGCCTGTCTGTCTGTTTCCTGTTCTCCCCCAGCAGAGACTCCAGATGTCTACATTGTGGAACGTCTGTTCTCCAGCAGTCTGGTAGTCGTGGTAAGCACCACCATGCCGCAGCGAATGAACATCTACCACTTCAAGAAGGGGACGGAGATCTGTAACTACAGTTATCCCAACAACATCTTGGCTGTTAAGCTCAACAGACAGGTGAGCTTCCCCATTCCATACCCACAATCCTCAAATATTACAGTGTATCCATATAATTCATTACATTTTGGAAGTTATTTACACACTAGTGTCTTGATCAATATATATAATCGGGTATCATCAGCATAACAGTAAAGTTTATGGAGTGTATGGAATTTTGTCTAGAGGAAGCTTAAGGTAAATATAATTGATCCAAGCACAGAGCCTTGTGGAACACCATGGCTAACTTTAGCATGCATGGAGGATTCATCATTAACATTAACAAACTGAGGTTGATCTGATAAATGTGACTTAAACCAGCTTAGTGTGATTACTTGAATGCCAATTAAATGCTCCAGTCTCTGTAACAAGATGCTATGGTCAATAGTGTCGAATGCAGCACTAAGAGCTATTAAGACAAGCACGGAGACTAGTCCTTTGTCTGAAGCAGTTAGGTCATTTGTAATTTTCACCAGTGCCGTCTCTGTG
This sequence comes from Sander vitreus, assembly GCF_031162955.1. Lineage (NCBI taxonomy): Eukaryota > Metazoa > Chordata > Actinopteri > Perciformes > Percidae > Sander > Sander vitreus. The sequence goes on along the minus strand of NC_135869.1, from coordinate 5,395,669 downwards.
CTATGATGCATTCTAAATCCTGACTGAAAGTCCTCAAATAAACTATTGCTGTGTAGAAAGTCACATAACTGATTAGGGACTACCTTCTCAAGGATCTTGGAGAGAAAGTGAAGATTAGATATAGGTCTATGGTTGGCTAAGACCTCAGGATCGAGAGTCGTTTTTTGAAGAAGAGGTTTTATCACAGCAACTTTAAACTTTAATGTTAATAAAGACATATTGATCATATCTAGTAAAGAACTGTTAACGAAGAGTAAAGCTTCTGTAAGTAACCTAGTTAGGATGGGGTCTAAGAGACAGGTAGATAGCTAAGCTAGAGAAATCTTTCAAGTTAGTCGATGAAGGTTGATAGGAGAAAAGCAGTCTAAGTACATGTCAGGTCTTACAGCTGTTTCTAAGGTTCCAGTGTTTAAAAATAAAAATCGGTACAGGTTGTGATGAATTTTATCTCTAATAGTTATAATTGTAAGATTAAAGAAGCTCTGGAAGTTGTCACTACTCAGAGCTATAGGAATACATGGCTCAATAGAGCTGTGAGTCTGTCAGCCTGGCTACAGTGGTGAAAAGAAACCTGGGGTTGTTTTTATTTTCTTCTATTAGTGATGAGTAATAGGCTGCTAACTTCCTTTGTTTCATCATCTTCTTTATTAGGGCAGGTATCAGAGTCAAGTGTCGTTCTCAGTGAGTCTGCAGCACTGTCTACCAGTGATCAGTTTGGAAGAACTAATTTAACAAAGGAGTCCTCTGTTATATTGAGGCATGGCATTAATTATATGCCGTTGGAATCACTTCCTTTAATTTAGCTACAGTACTATCAGATAGACATCTAGTGTAGAAACCTTTACCTAGTGGCATATAGTCAGGTACTAAGAATTCAAAATTTATTTAAAAAGTGGTGTGATGATAAAGGATTTTGGGGAAAAACTATTAAGTCTTCAATTACACCAGACTGAAACAATTAAATAATAACGAGTGGGATTTCAGCGATGTGAGCAATAGAAGCCCACCCTTATGGAGGATATTTTTTATTCATAATTCAAATTGAAAGTCCAAAGAGAAATCAAAATTGAATATATTATTTCACTATGCTACTAGGAATAATCAGGCCATAATTAAATTTAAAAAAGAAAAAAGAAATTGAAAAAGCAAAGATTTGAAAATGTAAAGTGACAATGTAAAAAGTCGCTCAAGTTTCTTATTTCCATTGCCCTTTTCAATGTCATCTTTCAATTTATATTTAAGCTTTGCATTTTAAATTTGTCTTTTTTTTATTGCACTTTACATTTTGAAATAATCATTTTACAATTAAACTTTGCTTTTTCAATTTATTTAGTTTTAAATTCATATATGGCCTGATTATTTCTAATAGCGTAGTAAAATAATATTTTTTAATTTGATCTCTTTTTGTTTTCTCTTTGGACTTTCAATTTGAATTATGAATAAAAATATCCTCTATACACCCTGAGCGCATTACACTGGAGTGTAATGACCTGAGATGTGCTGTGTCTTGCAGAGGCTCGTGGTGTGCCTTGAAGAGTCCATTTATATCCACAACATCAAAGACATGAAGCTCCTCAAGACTCTGCTCAACACTCCGTCCAACCCCTCAGGTACAGTAAGACATTAATACCAAGAGACAGCAACTGCAAGTATGTGGTTCACACACACACAAATGCACACTTTCTGTGGTGCTGTGGTAGCTGGGTTTGTTGGCTGAAAACAACTTTTGAAAGGCCCTGGACACCTACACAGGTGTTTTTGTTATTCTGGCTCGGAAGTCTTCCCAGGACGCAAGTTTTTTTTTTTTTTGCAGGATGGTAGGGGAAGTCTCATCCCTGATAGGCTCACCCTGACATCCTTACCCTAACCATAACCAATCCCACTCCTTTTGCCTAAACATAACCCTCCTCTTGCCTAAACCTAACCAACCCAACCAGAGCAGGCAACGAGTACTAGCCATTCAGGGATGAGTTCCCTAATGAATATTCATGAGTCTTCCCCTACCATCCTGCAAAAAAATGTTTCGCTCCCAGGACTGCTTGGGTGTGTAAAGACTGATTGATTGACATCTTTCTGAGCCTCCTGTTAGCTTTGTTGCATCTGTGAGAGCAGGACAAATGACACCTTTATCATCCTTAAAGGAAATTTGTGACGTAATAAGTTCCCATCAAAGCTCTGGCCCACCTTCAACCTGAGCAGAGGTCTAATCAGCCAGAATAACTGAAAACAACTGTGTGGGTTTACAGAGGCTTTCAATGATAATTCCAGTTTAAACGTGGGTCTTATTGTCAATAGTAAAGCGTGACATAACGGGCAGAGTGGTAACTGTTACTTGGGAATCATATAGATTTAAATCCCTAAGCCACTGTTTGTAAAACATATATGTGCCTATGTCTGGTTCAAAAGGATTCTTTCTCCCTTGTCGCAGGTCTCTGTGCTCTTTCTATCAACCATTCCAACTCCTACCTGGCGTACCCCGGCAGTGCCACCATTGGGGAGATCATAGTGTATGATGCCAACAATTTGGTAAGAAACATGTCATCACAGAACATCTCAAATGATATGCTACAATCTGTAAATAAAGATACACATGTATGAATGTGGGCTTTGTGTGTCCGTTGTCTTTCAAATAATTCGAGAACCGTTAATCCAATCTACTTCTCACTTGGCTTCCTGGGTACCCAATGAAATTGGCGTTTGGAATTTGGAGCAGTTTGGACAGCGTTGGATATTAACGAACTGTGAATAAAACTGAACGACCGCAACTTAACGGTTGAGGGGGGGGAAAGCACTGGCACATACACCCACATTGCCGGCTGAGTCCGTTTTTGTACTCTGTCCAGTTCAGGTGACCCTCATAATGGGCCAGATGGATGGCGCCATGAGTCCTTGAAGCCATCCATCCATCCATCCATCTTCATCCGCTTATCCGGGTCGGGTCGCGGGTAGCAGCTCCAGCAGGGGACCCCCAAACTTCCCTTTCCCGGGCCACATTAACCAGCTCCGACTGGGGATCCCGAGGCGTTCCCAGGCCAGGTTAGAGATATAATCCCTCCACCTAGTCCTGGGTCTCCCCCGAGGCCTCCTCCCAGCTGGACGTGCCTGGAACACCTCCCTAGGGGAGGCGCCCAGGGGGCATCCTTACCAGATGCTCGAACCACCTCAACTGGCTCCTTTCGACGCAGCGGAGCAGCGGCTCTACTCCGAGCTCCTCACGGATAACTGAGCTTCTCACCCTATCTCTAAGGGGAGACGCCAGCTACCCTCCTGAGGAAACCCATTTCGGCCGCTTGTACCCTGGATCTTGTTCTTTCGGGTCATGACCCAGCCTTCATGACCATAGGTGAGGGTAGGAACAAAAACTGACCGGTAGATTGAGAGCTTTGCCTTCTGGCTCAGCTCTTTTCGTCACAACGGTGCGATAAATTGAATGTAATACCGCACCTGCTGTGCCGATTCTCCGACCAATCTCCCGCTCCATTGTCCCCTCACTCGCGAACAAGACCCCAAGGTACTTGAACTCCTTCACTTGGGGGTAAGGACTCATTCCCTACCTGGAGAAGGGCCTCCTCCAGACGTTCCCAATTTACCCGCACTACCCGTTTGGGCTTACCAGGTCTGTCCAGAGTCTTCCCCACCCCCTGACCCAACTCACCACCAGATGGTGATCGGTTGACAGCTCTGCCCCTCTCTTCACCCGAGTGTCCAAAACATATGGCCTCAGATCAGATGAAACGATTATAAAATCGATCATTGACCTTTGGCCTAGGGTGCTCTGGTACCAAGTACACTTATGAGCATCCCTATGTTCGAACATGGTGTTCAAGTTATAGACAATCCATGACTAGCACAGAAGTCCAACAACAAACAACCACTCTGGTTTAGATCAGGGAGGCCGTTCCTCCCAATCACGCTCTCCATGTGTCTCCATCATTACCCACGTGCGCGTTGAAGTCCCCCAGCAGAACTATGGAGTCCCCGACTGGAGCCCCATGCAGGACTCCACTCAAGGTCTCAAGAAGGCCGAATACTCTGAACTCTTGTTTGGTGCATATGCACAAACAACAGTCAGAGTTTTCCCCCCACAACCCGCATGGCGTAGGGAGGCGACCCTCTCGTCCACCGGGTTAAACTCCAACGTAGCGGCGCTCAGCCGGGGGCTTGTGAGTATCCCCACACCCGCCCGGCGCCACACCCTGGGCAACTCCGGAGAAGAAAAGAGTCCAACCCCTATCCAGGAGTATGGTTCCAGAACCAAGACTGTGCGTAGAGGTAAGCCCCACCAGATCTAACCGGTAGCGCTCCACCTCCCGCACAAGTTCCGGCTCCTTCCCCACAGAGAGGTGACATTCCACGTCCCCCAGAGCCAGCCTCTGCTGCCCGGGTCTGGTCCGTCGAGGCCCCCTGACCTTCACTGCCACCCATGTGGCAGCGCACCCGACCCCAGCGGTTCCTCCCACAGGTGGTGGGCCCATGGGATGGAGGGATGTCCGCCACGTAGCTTTTTCGGGCTGTGCCCGACCGGGCTCCGTGGCAAACCCGGCCACCAGACGCTCGCTGACGAGCCCTCCATCTGGGCCTGGCTCCAGACGGGGGCCCCCGGGCTTCTCCGGGCAGGGTCACTTCATCCCTTCCTCGATTTTTTCATAGGATTTTGAAGTCCTTGAAGCAAATAACAATAATAATAATAATACATTTTATTTATAGGCGCCTTTCAAAGCACTCAAGGTCACCACAATATACTAAGTTAAAAAACAATATAACAAGCGTTCATAAAAGGTACAGGGCATATTTAAACATTTGCAAGTTTCCACAGCGTCCGAAGATAAACAACCAATCAGAGCTGAGGAGTCTCTAACACAGTGTCAACGACTGCATTGCCTATTTTTTGCCTCAAAAGTTTTACGAAACATATTTTAGTGTACTGTTTAGCTGTAACATGTATAGTGACCAAGTCTAGCCAAACCAAGTGTCGGCCCAGCCAGTCAGTGTTCTTATTTTTAAGAAATAGTACACTAAAATATGTTTCTGACATATTTTGAGGCGAGTAGGGCTGTCCTTGATTAAAATTCCTTAGTCGACGAACACTCATACGATTTTGCCGACTAATCGATTAGTTCGTTTTATCCACAGATATGTAAAACTGAGTTTCTCCACAAATAATCATGCAAAAGTTCCACTTTAAATCTTGTGTTTATCAGAGATGTGCTGATAGGTTTCTTGGAAATAAATCATTCAGCATGAAAAAGCATACAAAATGACTGATCGACTAAAGAAATCTTAGTAACGCAGTAACAGAATCTCCTGTCAGGATATACGTAGTGACAGTTTGAGAAAATATGACAAGATATTTTTATGAAAGCTACCAACTATAGCTTCAATTCAAGGTTCTAAAGATTACATTTCATATTTAAAGGTGCTCTAAGCGATGTTGGGTGACGTTACTTCTTGTTGACGTTGAAAGTATTTTCAAACAAAATGAAGACTAGCTCGCTCCTCCCTCCTCCTCATCCCGTTCCCTCCCTTCTGTGCTTTAACGCACTAACCCCCCCAAATCCTTCTTGTCCGTTATTGGCTGAACGCTGGAACACGGTTTGTGTATGTTTGCATGGTCCAGGTTGGACCCTAGGCTGTCTACAGAGAACGCGTTTTTAGTATTTAGGGGACCGGCAGCTTGCGGATAGTGAGGAGATGTTTGCTGTATGTGACAAAACATGTTGTAGCCTAAAAAACGCGTGACATTGCTTAGAGTACCTTTAAGGTTTACATATATTTCAGTTTTACATATAATTTACATATAGTATAGAAGTATGCTGTCACGAAAAATGGAGCTGTTCTAGAGATCTAGTTATTTAATGTGTGGCTATACATTTAAAAAAAAAAAAAGACCTGTAATAAATGAGACTCATCCTTTAAAAATAAACCCCAGTGGGTCACAACTCTTTCAACACTGTATGTACTTTTTACTTGAATATCACACACCTGAAACTGAATATATTGCCAGACGAGTTGACTCAGGGGACGATACTGGGCACACTGTTTTTTTCTGATTGCATTTTGTTTTTTTAGGTCATCTCTTCCTCTTTGTGTTCTGATACTTGTTTGTCTGACAATGTGTTCTCTGATGACACCTTGTCTGTACGACACCCTAGACTTCAAAATATTTTTTTAATTGATGCTTTAGTTTCAGTGTGTCCTTAAATATACCGGTTCGGCAACCAGTTCTTATTGTTCCTCCACTGTGGTGAAAATGTTTGAACTTTGCCCAGATTCCGATAGCTCAGGTTCCTTTTTTACCTGGAAATATGTAAACTGATCTCTGCCACACGCTGGCTGTTCGCTGAACTCCAGCCAGACAGAAAACACTTTGTGTTGCTTCATACAGCAGAGCAAGTTTGGGCCAACAGGATCAAAACACATCTGGCCATTTGTTTTTAACATTGCGTCATGGTACTGCTAAGACAATAATACGTACAGACATGTATGCAGAGACAACATATAAAATAGAAAATTACATTTTAAATTAGAGTCTGAAGGATACCAGATTTCTGAAGCCAATGCCATGTTGAGATTTTTTTTTATCCTAAACAAATAATGATAAATAGACATTTTGACAAGGATAACAATTTTACAGTTAAAATAAGATATCATTCTAACTTTTCAGTGGAAATTTAATTAGTATCAATAATAACTATAACAACAGCACAAAGTTATACAATTCTAGTACTGTGTGTTGGGGAGGCCTGCATAATGAGCATTAAATGAAATGTTGACTCTGTTTATCTTTACATAATAAGTTAGAGTAATCTAATATAGAATAAACGTACTACATATTAATACTTAGCATATATACATATGTGTATGATAACATTTCATCATTGACATACTTGCTTCATCAGCAAACAGTTTATTTGAAAAAGAGTGTAATTCATTTCAGTGTTGGGAGAATTAAAGTTTCTGGATTTTACTATTTTAATTGGATGCCTCTAAATGGCACTTAACATACTGCAGCGTGATGCAAACGCAGCTGAGTGACAGTAACATTATGTCAGTGTGGAATAACTCTTTCTCTTTCTCTTTCAGAACACAGTGACCATGATCCCGGCTCATGACAGTCCTCTGGCAGCTCTCACCTTCAACGCCTCGGCCACCAAACTTGCCAGTGCCTCAGAGAGGGTAAAATAGACCGAAGGCTCAGAGCCCTGAGATAGGCACACACTGTACATTAGCTCCAAAGACCTAGGCTGGCTAAGATCTAGGCATCATAGGCACCTGCTTAGGGCCCATCTGCCACTATGGGGCCCAGTAAAATATTTATTATTTTAGTTTTGAAAATAATTTTAAAATGCAAATCTTTACACCAATCTAACACTAAACTAAGACCAGTGCCTCCCAAAATGTCAAAAGTCAGTTTCATTCTGGCGAGCAGAAATCAACTTGGAGAGCAGAGTTTACCTGCGAGAGCGTGTATGCCCTCCAGCGCTCGCACCGCAGACACTCTGTGGCGTGTGGTGGCTGCTCTGTGCCTGTGTTTAATACCCGCAGGTGCCATTCTTTGCCTCTCCCTATGTTTTGTTTCACGCTCGCAGCTGCCTGTACAACTCTCCATTGTTGAATGAGTGCGCAAAGAGTAATATCTGCACGTGTGAAATTATATAATTTGCTCATGAGCATGTTTTATTGCGCTTGCAAGATATGACATAAACCTAACGCCATAGCAAATGACCACAACAGTACTTGGCAAATAGACAATTAAATAGCAGCGACGCAACAGGCAATCAGTCTCACTTGGCATTAGATCTGTGCTGATCCTCTTTCATCGGCAAAGGCTTTGGGCATGGTTCTTGATATTTTCCAACACTCTGGGCACATGACTGTGAGCGTAGGGCCATGCGCAATTAAAAAACAGGATTTTAAAACTATATCCAGCCACTGACCTAAACTGTGTATGTCATGCATTGATCCAGAATTATATTAAACTCTAAGGCTTTGCCTCAAATGACCCGTCACCTCTAGTTACATATCAGATTATAATTGGGACACTGAAGCTCTGCATAAGGGAAGAGCAGCTGCCAGGTTCTGTACCAAGTTCCTAATATAAAATATGTAGCTCTTAACGTAAAGATAACCCCTCACTGTCTGTCTGTATTTACAGGGCACCGTCATCCGGGTCTTTTCCATCCCCGAGGGCCTGCGTTTGTTTGAGTTCCGCCGGGGCATGAAGAGGTGAGAGTTCAAACACATCATATAACATCTGCACTCTTTTAAAGAAACACACTGTCCAATGTATGATCACAGCTAAAGACACAGCTAAACCTAACTCAAAGAACTAGATCATGATTCCAAACACATATTCTTGTGTGTATATTATTATTATATAATATAATATATTCTTCTTGCAGTGCTACATTGGCATGCATGCGCTTATGCCTGGAGACATTTAGATCCTCAGGAGCGGAGTACACTGATTGAGTCAGAGGTTTTAATAACTTACTAATGGTCAAAGTGATAATCTCCCTAAAACTATTAATTAATCCTCATTTTTTTGCACTTGGTGTGTGTGTGGGTGTTTGTGTGTTTGTGTGTGTGTGTGTGTGTGTGTGTGTGTGTGTGTGTGTGTGTGTGTGTGTGTAGGTATGTCAATATAAGCTCTTTATCCTTCAGCCCTGATGGCCAGTTCCTCTGTGCGTCCAGCAACACAGAGACTGTGCATATCTTTAAACTAGAGCAACTGGGACTAAGGTACACACACACACACACACACACACACACACACAGTAAACACAACAAGTTAATTTAAACATGTTGGGTGCTACATTTAGGGAGAGCTACTGTATGTTTTATCACAACTTGTATTTTTTGTACCTCTGACCACTATTTCTATCAGTTTTGATAATATACTCACCGAAGTCTAAATGAAGTTGTAGGATGAACTTGTTCTACCCTATGTGCAGTGGAGGGGATGAGGCTGCCACCTGGACAGCCTACATGGGGAAGATGTTCTCCGCAGCCAGCAGCTACCTCCCTGCTCAGGTGTCTGGCATGATGAGCCAGGACCGGGCGTTTGCCACTGTTCACCTCGTCACATCGGGCCAGAGGAACGTCTGCACCCTAGCTATGTGAGCTTCTCTGTGGAATCACACTCGCTCACTCTATGTTTATGTGTGTGTTCTTTAAAGTCCCAGACCCAGAAACATTTAAAGGGCAGTATATACAAATACTGGTATGATTAATATTTAGTTTAACATGTTTTTTTCACATAAAAAGTTAAAAACAAAAAAAAAAACTCCAAAAGGGATCGACTCTTTCTCCCTCATTGAGAAATTATGCATCTGGACTGGCCCCGCCCACCACCGCTGCTCATGCTCGTGCTATGTTTGAGACTCATGTGGTGACTACATTCTAGCATCTGGTTGGCCAGTGAAAGAGCAGTGTGCATCAAGATCGCTAGAAACAGTGGAGGGATTTAGCCATGGTCTTTGGTTAATTTGGGGCTCTTATTTTGAAAGTGCTGAAAATTCCTAACCGTAATGACTACGAAACGTACATTTTGTGCAGCTAAAAAGTACTTAATCTCAGTGTTATGGCTATGTAAAGCACAGTGCTGGTAAACTTCCATATTTAATTAAATATGTAAGTTTTATCTACGATGAATTACAAGAATTATGGTTTTATTCAACATCAACATTTATTTTTGGCCCGTGGCCTTCCGTCCAGATACATTTTGGCCCTTCATATAAAAGAATTCGGGCACCGCTGGTCTACATGTTTGAGCCTCACACCGGGTTCAGACAGGAGGCGGCGGGATGGCCGTCTGGGATTTAGACCTTAAACCTACATTGTGTAATTTTTGGAGTTGATTTTAGCAAAAACCCTTTTGTTCTTTCACAAATATGTACTCATTCATGTGTAATTACTTCCACCAACTAATCAGAGTATTCTCGTAAGCGTAGAATCTGACATTCAGAATCATTCAGAATACATAGGAGCGACTCACTCGAATGACGGCCGCCATGTAGCGCCTCCATCTTTAAAATACATTAGCCAAAGAGGGACATACCTCCGCCTTTCAAACTTTTAGACTCAGTGGCACCGTGATGAATGCCAGCCGGGAGGGAAAAGGAGAATTAAAACGACAACGCGACAGGCAAAGCAACAAGACCAAAGTTAATATTGGAGTGGCTAGAACAGCTGCGTGTAAACGACGGAGATACTAAGAGCTAATTTCGGGTTCGGCCACCGTAGGAGGAAGGGCTAGAAAGTAATATTCAGTTGGTTGTCATTTACAATTTCACCGCTAGATGGGAGACATTCTTACACAATGTAGCCTTAAGAGAGTAGAGATTTGACCTTACCTCCTAAAAAGGTCTATCTGAGTTAAGATGTATATCTAGTTGTCCTTATTCCTGATCCAGCTATGACTGGTGCAGAAATAGCTGTCTGCAGACTATTTTTAGGGTGACAAAGTGTAAATGATTCAGTTGCTTGTTCTTCTCACTGTTGGGTTGGACGTAAGTGAATGCTATAATTGTTACAAAACAACTGAAACCGATATTTAATGTGATGTTCCAGGATCCAAAAGCTTCCACGGGTCCTGGTGGCCACAGCTGACGGCCAGCTGTTCATCTACAACGTGGATCCACTGGATGGAGGAGAGTGCATGTTAGCCCACAAACACAGGTGGGGCTACAACATATTTCACAAGGGCGGATTGAATGTTAAAGGGTAATTTCATTGGGTTTTTTTTTCAACTTGGACCCTATTTTCCTGTTTTTGTGTGTAAGTGACTAATAGGAACAACAATCTTTGACACTGGTCCAGTAAATTATGTGTTTATTTCAAACAAAACTAGAGTTGTGATGGTTGGAAAAGTGGAAAGACGACCCAAAACGGCTTTTCATAGTTTTATTTTGTTTCTGTCGACTTTGAATGAAGTGTGTTTTACGATGTTAAAATCACTGTTTATTTACATGGAGTCTGGTGGCTTTAGCGAACGCAATATCGCAGAAGTTTTTATGTTTAAAAAATGGATCTTACTCTTTAACAGAAAGGTCCTTAGAAATCCTTTCCATAATGTTGTCAGACACGTAGAATATTAATCTGAGCCTGTCGGTGGCAAAACAACCCTTTTGTGAAGGTAAATACAAGCTGCACGATTGCCCTGTTAACTTACGTTGTAGCTTGTTTCGCAGCTGCCGACTGCAGCGATCTCTCTTAATACTGGACCAATGTCAAAGATTGTTGTTCCCATCAGTCACTTAGACACAAAAAACAAGGGACCCTTTAAGCACAAGCATGTTTTGGGGTCAAATCAGGTCATCAGGAGCTGGTCTGGCTCCCATCTGTCGATGGAATCTCAGCCAGGTGTAAATGACTTCTGTGCAGCTTGGCCACATTTTTATGTGAAGAAGTCTGGTGATCTAACTCTGTCACTTTCTGCTATCTACAAAAAAAAAGCTACAAAGTGCCCGCGAGTACACCGTACAGCCAAGATGGGGACTCAAGTTTGAGCCTCGGACTCGAGTCACACACACATTGACTTCAGACTTAACTTAAGACTCGTCCTCAAAAGACTTCCAACTAGACTCACGAGACTCATGAACAATCATCTTCATTCTTTGGAAATGTCTCAGCAATGTCATTTCCCTCCCTGCGTAATCTATAACCTACCTATGTAATAAAAAACATATCTGCTGTGCGCAGCCACACCTGAGAGAGGACAACAAACATGTCGACCGCACCGTTCATCAGAAGCTTTGGCTATAAGAACGTCATACAACAAGGCCCAGACAAAAGAAGCGCTGAATGCAATACATGTGGAGCTAGCTCAAAGACTTGAGACTTGACTTGGGCTCTAGATCAGATACTTGAGACTTGACTTGGACTCTAGCTCAGAGACTTGAGACTTGACTTGGACTCTAGCTCAGAGACTTGAGACTTGACTTGGACTCTAGCTCAGAGACTTGAGACTGGTCTTTGACTCTAGCTCACAAACTTGAGACTTGACTTTGACTCTAGCTCCGAGACTTGAGACTTTACTTGGACTGTAGTTCAGAGATTTGTGAGCATCTCTGCCATACAGCAGCCAGGGATACACTGTTTGTTGATACAGTATGTCTGCCAGCTTTGCCTACCTTAATTTTCATATTGAGATCTGATCACAATGCTAAAAATAAGTTACGCCCCTGGTGCTAAATGGGTCTGGAAGTCTAAAAGACTCCCAAAAAAAAGTCTTGATATGTCTGATGTAAAATTGCTTTTACTCCTGTGTTCTTCCTTCCTTCTTGTCCCCTCTCAGGCTTTTTGGTATTGATGAAGACCAGGGCGAGGGAACAGAGTCGGAAGGGTCAGAGGTCACAGGGACAGCGCAGGCTTGTCCATCCTACGCTGCGACCGCTGCCTTACCAGCCTCTGGTCCTGTCACTGCAACCCTCACTGGTTAGTAGTCACAGACATTTCTCCATTTGTGTGAAACAGGAAGGGTTCAGCTTCACTCTGTTCGTGGTGGACATCTTTTTTGAAGAAAGAAGCAGTGAGAGTTAGCACTCTTACTCGGTGGTGAAATGTAACTAAGTACATTTACTCCAGTACTGTACTTCAGTCCAAATGTTGAGGTACTTGTACTTTACTTGAGTCTTTTCTTTTCATGCCACTTTCTACTTCTACTCCACTACATTTCAGAGAGAAATATTGTACTTTTTTACTCCACTACATTCATCTGACAGCTTTAGTTACTAGTTACTTTACACATTAAGATGTCTGCACACAAAACACATGTAGTTTATAAAATCTGATGTTTTATTAATAAATGAAACTAGCCAACAATATATAATTGGCCTACAAGTCCAGCTTAAATGATCAGACCATTAAACACACAACTGTTTGGATCCTTTACACTTTCTACAATGGGAGGAGAGTTCAGCATCGAGTACTTTTACCTTTAATACTTTAAACATTTTCCTGATAATACATACTTTTACTTAAGTAACATTTTCAATGCAGGACTTTTTCTTGTAACGGAGTATTTTTATAGCGTGGCAGTAGTACTTTTACTGAAGTAAAGGATCTGAATACGTCTTCCACCGCTGCTGCTCTTACTAGTACTAAACTATAGGTTCCCAAACCAAGGCCTAATGCATGTTGTATGCAGGATTGTTTAGGCCCCTTTCAGATCGGTTCACTGTTCTATGTCGAATGAAGCTCTGAAAGCCTTAGCACTGTGTACACCAGTACAGCACCCTCTTCCTGTTTGTTCCATGAAGCAATCCAGTCAATATCCCACCAAATCTCAATGTAAAACACACCCATTTAGGCTGCCAATGTTGGCTGGTGTTCTTGTTTGGCAACAGTATTGTAACGGTAACGGTAGTGTTTATCTCTCAAGATGTACAGTACCTGCAAATCAATGTATTGATGTTAGTAAGAGGCATATACAAGCACATTTCCAATGCCCATTCACCGCCTTCAGCTTGTTAAAATGTGCCCTCAGTGCTAAGTGCTTGTTGCATACATAGGCAGACCTCATGTAGCATCAAGGCTTAAAGTGCCCATATTATGAATAAAATCAGGTTTTCTACATCAGTAGCCGAAACGAGGGGGCTCAATCATGCTAGCGCTAGCATGCTAGCAGTTAGCCCCCTCGTTCTCAATGGCAAAACACTGCTACAACACACACAAGTTCACCATAATCTACAAAAGAACTACTTACATGTCCCTCTTCTGCAGGTATTCCACGCAAAGTTGGAAGTACGCCCTCGTTTAGAAGAAGTCTCCTGGCTAATCCTGCCTTGTACTGACTGCAGTTAGAGAAACAGCTAGCTAGCAATTGTGAGCCTTACCTAGCTACTGCGCATGTACGAATCCCAACAAAGATGGTACAGAAGTAGGATGTCTCACTCTGTAGCTAAAATAGAGACCTGAACACAGGGTGAAAAGAGGAGCTGCAGCAATATGCAGTACAACAGAAATATGGTGTTTTTTGATAATTAAAACAACAAGTAAACCTATTCTGGTACAACCTCAAAATACAGTTATGAACCTGAAAATGAGCATAATATGGCCACTTTAAGTATGCTGTGTCAAGTAAAGATCAAGCTGCTCTCATGATTTGTCTGCCTCCTTCACCTGTTTCTACCTAGGCTACTCTGAAGATGGCGGGGCAAAGAAAGGCGAAGTCATTCCAGAACACGAGTTCGCTGCAGGCCCTGTGTGTCTGGACGACGAGAACGAGTTTCCTCCTGTGAGCATCCAGAAGTGCTAAATGTCAAGCTATTGCTAGCTCTCCTCCTTTACAGGCCAAATGCCAAAGCATTCAGGCACACAGAAAGACCAAGGTTGCATCCTAAATTGCAATCTATGCACTACATACTCAATATGTATACTATCGTCCAACATACTTTTGTGTGAATAAACAGTAGTGTGCATCGTTTCGGACGCAATAAGCTGTAATTTTCAACGTCACTTCCTGAGAGCCTCCTTGCCGTTGGAGACATGTAACCATGGTAACCCCTGGAGGCCTCTGCTCTAGCGGCATCGCCAGATAATGCTTAAATTACTGAATACTTAGAAAAGATTACTGAAAAAGGAAAGCAACTAGAGCCTACTTGCTTTCCTTTTTCAGTAATCTTTTCTAGTTACTAGACTGACAGTCGCAAATGACAAAATCACAGATTTGTATTTGTAGAAATGTAAATTTGCCTTGGTTTCTGTCCGTTTGTCTGTTTTGAACGTTGTCGTTACTACATTGCATTGTGGGATACTTATGCCGGTGTAGTGTCCACTGTTTGCACACTGTAATATTTTACCGAAAATACAGTAGTGTGCAATTCATGTATTAATATTTGGGACGTACAAAAAAATCTCACATACCGTTTTACGGGCTGGCTAAATTGCACGCAACGTCACGGAGCGGACGTTCCAAAACTACGCTTTCACTATAATCTATGAAACTGGCGACATCGAACACAAGAGCAGCGCGCAGTGGTGCGTCTGCTCCACGGAGATCCGCTCTACAAGCGTAAAAATAAGACAGACTTCTATTCATATTTTTTATGGGAGGTGTGTGTGTCCCTTTCACACAGACATTGATCATAAAGTGTCTATATTTCTCTTAAATTAAACTACCCATATACAGGAAACAACTTAATGACTGTCAATGAGCGTATTGGCAGTCTAATTTTGAGAGTCTCCGTTTTTATTTCTTGTTTCCCTCCCCTGCGTCCTCTGATAACAGTTGACGGAAAATTGACGTTTTCACAGCTCTGTGCCGGCTCCAAGAAACTAAAGAAACGACAACTATCCCAAAGCAAAAGCTCTCCGTCTCGCCTGTGACTCACGCAATCCTACGCCGTGTGTGCGCAGCTGGTGTAGCGAGTTAAAACATACATTGCACGGTACATGCGCTCAGCTAACGGTCCGCATACGTTACGCGTTCAACGTAGCCAAAGCGTTAGCCTACTAAATAGTATTTATGTTAGTATGGAATTTCGGATGCAACCCGAGATTGCAGGCTAACTGACTCTCTGGCATAGTTTTTGGTTAAACTATAAAATACCAGCAAGACGGTCTGCAAATGAGAGCAGAGTCAGGAACATTTGACGTAACTCAACTGAGGACATTGACAAAATAGTTTTAACATAATCCAGATTAGCAATAAATTGCTAACTCAGTGTCCGGTTTATTAGCGTACACCAATCTTAAAAAAAAACTAATGCAGTCTAATTCAACAGTCCTGCAATAAATCCTACATGCAGATTATAATGTTCAGTTTGCGTTTAAACTGGTTTAGACAGGGGTTCATTCCACTGTATGGTAATTTTGGAGGCTATACTGAGAGGTTTTCTAATATTTAGTCTTCTGTTTAGGGAGTTGGCATTAACAACAACCCTAAACTTGTGAAACTCACCATTCCAAATAGGTAGAAATAGTCGAAAAAGCCACAACAACGAAAAAAAATCTCATCCTTTCAGACATGCACCTCTTTATGTTAATCTGATGGCAATTCACCTTGTTGGTCTCATGTCTCAATAAGCACCCTGGTCGGTTTTAAAGGTCGGACCTGGAACATTTCTGTATTCCGTGCTGTTATAATTGAAGTTGTTGAGGAGATTCTTGTCTATCGAAATGTTTCATCCCCCACATGGTGCAGAGAAAAAGAGGTTAAAAAATGTCCGAAGGCCAACGTCGTTGATGAATACATGAATGCAAATGTGAATTAAGTTAAAAAAAAAAACGTAACATGTTTTCATTCTATACTTGTACACCACTGTACATTAAAAATAGGCAGTGGAATCTTCATACATTTGGGAATTCACTGTGAGTGAAGGAGGCAAGCATCCCTCACATTCACGATAAGCTTTACCAGCAAAATAGGTTCAAGAATCCATCATTGATTCAGAACAGAAAACACTCTTGTACCTTTGTATCATTCTTTCAATTCAATTCCAATTCAATTACATTTTATTTATAGTGTCAAATCACAACAGGAGTTATCTCAGGACACTTTACAGATAGAGTAGGTCTAGACCACACTCTCTCATTTACAAAGACCCAACAATTTCCCACGAGCAAGCATTTAGGAAAAACTTGTTTTTTGGCAGAAACCTCGGACAGACCCGGACTCTTGGTGGGCGGCCATCTGCTGCTGCCAGTTGGGACACAGAGACACTGATACAGATATACAGAAATATCATTTATAATATTTATAGCAGTTGGTATGATGAACAGTAGCAATTATGGTAACAATAAAGATAATAGAACTATGACTGAAAATGAAATAATAGTAGTAGCAGTGCAGGGCGTAGTAGGGCGTTGAGCAGGCCATTATGAACAGCCCATTCAGGTTCTTTGGCGCCACCCTATGGAACTACATTGTTACTTTATGGGCAGAGTGAGTACTGCGGACTGTCTATGACTCATGCTAACTTTACACTTGCCATCTCCTTGAATCCTGCAAAAAGCAAAGTGTATCGGGAAAAGTAGCACAAGCTTTCCAAATGGACTTAAATTGTGCATAAATATCCCCTTGTCTCTGAGTCCAACTGAGGTAAACATATTGAAATTAGCCACTTTATTAGCTAACTGCTAATTGTATTTAACTGCGTTGCCGGCTAACCAAACTATTCCTCTGCAGTAATAACAAAACATGTATTGCTCATAGTTTCACATGAGATGATTCTATGTCAGCAGATGCATAGAGCGTAATTTACGTTAATCCTAACTGGCCAGTGCAACCTAGAGCTGTAATCGGACCTTAAAAGTTAGGCCTGACAAGGCCCGAGCCCGGCAGATTTCGGCCCGAGCCCGACAAGTACATTTTGATTGACAGCTTTTTAAAAGCCTGAACCCGTTTACAGCCCGACATTATTCAAATGTGTGCACGCACACAGCTCTTTTGCCTTTTGTCAAGAATGAGTCATTTATACACTGGCTCATTATTCTCATTATGCACGTGGTCAAAAGTTTTCCACACCTCAGACTTTGCTTTGCCGGTGCAACCAAAACGTAATCGCCAGAGGCCAGCTTCCGTTTCACCTCCTCAGCACCTGGCCGCTCATTTACCGCGCAACCCGGAGCGAAAGCCCGAGCCCGGCCTGAGCCCGTGTAAAATGATAGAAATTAAGACCGAACCCGACCGAAACCCGTCGGGTCTCGTCGGATCCCGTCGGATCCCGTCGGGTTTGGGCAAAGATCTTCAGCTCTAGTGCAACCCCCCCAAATACAGTATCTTATCATATTGATGAATAAAAAATATAACGGTTTAAAAAAATACGTGGGATGTTTTGAATATGCAGAAAGTGTTGAACAATATAAGAGATGAATTAATTATTAATAATAATAATACTAATAATATTTATACATAACCGAAGGCATTTTCACTATATGAGTTGATGCAGAAAAGGCACAAATTGTTGCAGAAGAATACCCAAGAACCCCCAGTTAGAATTGGTTCCCCCAATGATGAAACAAACGCCCCTACTCCCCCTCCCCCCCCCCCACCCCAAAAGGTTGAACCCAAAGTTACGCCCTTGAGCAGACGTAAACACATATTACACAAATGTCCTGAAAGGTTTGGATTGCTTTTGATCTGTTGTACCGGAATTTCCCCTAATCTAGGAACTGGGACATGAGCTGCATTTGACAAATCCTGTAGACGAAACTAACTGGTGTGTTGATGTGTTTTGGTAGATTAATTGGTGCCGAGACGGGACTGGAGGTGGCCAGGCCAGGCGCTCGTGAATGGGTAGAAGGACAGATGGCCAAACAGACAGACAGGCGCTGGCAAGTGGGATGAACCAGCATTAAAAAATAATAATAATAATAAAAATTACAAAAAAAAAGTCTTTCAGGGTGCCAAGTTCTTCTTTTTTTTTCCATTAGAGAGAAAATAATATTGATTAATATTCAAGTTGACGTGGGAAAAACTAAACACTGAAAAAGAAGTAGATGTAGTCCTTTAGAGAGAGCCACGATCTGGTCCTCGTGTTACATAATGATTGTGTTAAAAAGACACTTCTAATTTTGTCACAGCAACATTAGTACCTCTGAACTTCCTTCCAGCTTGCTGTTGAGTTTCCAAACATCCAACGGTGAACTGAAAGGACATTTCTTAACATCTAGATGCTGTTGACTACTTCAAAAATGAATCAGGGAGGATTGTCTTCAAGGAGTTTTATGAAAGTATGAGCTGCATGCTGGAGCAGAACTATAACCACAATGTTCATAGCTTTTTTTTACTTGACAAATATTTTTAGTAAGTTGCATTATTGTAGCAACATGTTTATTTTTGTCATTAATAATATTTTTAGTTCATGTCCATGATAAAAAAATATTGAATTGTTTTCATTTTAATTCTGTATTGTATTTAACTGCATTGACATGTATTAGATGGCTCTGTGTATGCCTCCTGGATACATTTCAGAAGGTGTGTATGTACTGTATGTATGTTTGTGCCTATTATCATTTGTAAAAGAGTAAAGTATTTTACTAATTGCACAAGACCAAAACAAGTGAAAGAAACAAAGAAATGAACACGTGGAGTAAGAATGAACCTATGCAAAGCAAAGAATTTGTCTTGTTTTATTTTTATTTTATGTCATTCATTTTTGGATTGATAAAGGAGCTTATAGATTAGATTTGGATGACTGACGTACGTGTCGATGGGTGTTTATGGTTATGTAAGTGACGTCAGTCCCAAGTCAAACATTTACAGCTGCTAACCACAGGCGTTGTTGCATAAGTGTGTGTTGCTGTCAGGATACAGTGATCTATTCAATGTTCTGACCATTCTAGGCTCAGACTAATTACAACGTCACAGCACACTGGGCTTTTGTTGTGGCTTTTATAACATTTAAACCCAAAAATGGCCAACCTGGTTATGTGGCTAAACCAACGCTACAGTATTCTACTCCAGCAAAAGTCATGCCACTTTGAAGACTACTCTTAGGCTACATTTACATTGCTACGTTTTGGTTTAAAAACTAATATCTTCTGCTACGTTTCCCCCTCTCATTCCCCCTGCTCTGGCGTTTCCCCCTCTCATTCCCCCTGCTCTGGTGTTTCCCCCTCTCATTCCCCCTGCTCTGGCGTTTACCCCTCTCATTCCCCCTGCTCTGGCGTTTACCCCTCTCATTCCCCCTGCTCTGGTGTTTCCCCCTCTCATTCCCCCTGCCCCGGTGTTTCCCCCTCTCATTCCCCCTGCTCTAGAGATTGGCATGGTTTTATGTCGGTTAGCCTAATAGCTGGTTTGATTTGCATTGAGAGAGGATTTTATGGAAAGTACCCCATGCCAATCTCTAGGTATGGTGAAGGGGATGTGATGATGAGGGGCTATTTTAATTCCAAAGGCCAAGGGAACTTCATCAGGATGCATAGTATCCTGGATCCAAGAAATAACTGGCCTTTAAAAATAAAAAGCTGCCTGCCTCTATGGGAATTTAACATAGGGGTGTACTCACTTTTGTTGCCAGCGGTTTAGACATTAATGTCTGTGTGTTGAGTTATTTTGAGGGGACAGCACATTTACACTGTTATACAGCTGTACACTTAATACTTGACATTGTAGCAAAGTGTAATTTCTTCAGTGTTTTTCACATCTTTCTTTGACCTCCTGAAGTTTTACATTGGGGTTAAGGAAAGGTGGTTAGGAAAAGACATAAAAGGTGAAAAGGTGTTTTTTTTTTTGTTTGTTTTTTTACTATTTGACTGCAGCCCTACATGTTTTCATTTCTGCTTATTGCAGACTTCAAACTACTTCAATTAGCCTTGAAAACAAAACAGGGTGTACAGCAAATATCGCAGGTTATTGTTCTGTAGCTAGCCTCCTCACTTTGTATTTTCTTTATCGGTACAGCATTGTGGTTGCCTATTACATAACTCATGAGTATGAAAGAAAACACAACAACCAGCTGGAACCTCACACCCTGAGGGACAGCGTACTGCCGAGAGAAGACAAAGACAAAAGATCCCAGGGGGGGAGAGGAGAAGAGAACAAGAAAACAAGCTTAAGTTCAAAGTAAATAGTAGAAGAATGAAACCCCGGTCTCTGGGGCGTTGGGCAAGTCTCCGATAGTTTCAATTTTGTCCAACAATGTTGTTTGATTATTTTTTTCACACGCCACTCCAGGGACTTAAATGTGATCGCTGAGACAAATCTCTTATAATATAGTGAAATGTCATTTGTGGGACAAAACAGTTTTTATTTTTTATTTTATTGGAATCTGAAAACAAAAAAAAGGCAAAAAAAACAAAAACAAACAAAAAAAAAGGCACTATGGACAAGGAAACAAAGTCAAAGATATTGTGAGCCAAGGAGGATTGAAATTTAAGAAGTATGAGGAGATAGTCAAAATGTCATTGTGAAGTTGATAGTTACAGTACACAAGTACAGAAACTGGTTATGTTGGACCAGTGTAACATTATTCAGTTTGTACAGCAAAGCAGTGTTCTTCTTAAATAGGAAGGCAAAGCCTCCAAATGACCTCAATACAAGAAAAAACAAACTTGGTTTGGCCTTCAGTTAGAGGAGTCTTGATACTTCAGATTCTCACGTGAAAAAAAAGCTGTATGAACAGGAGAAAAAAAACAAAGTAAAAAAAGGTGGGTCCACACTAGAGGGTGACACGGGAATCAACTGTCGCTCCCATCCCGAACCCACGAAAATACTCCCGTCATATCCTGATCACGTGACTGCCCCCCCCCAAAAAAAAAAAAAGAAATACTCCCGAATCCCGTCCCGCTCCCGTTTCGTTCCCTATGTTGTCTAAAGTTATCAGACTCCGTTGGGGACTCTGTCGCGGACACGCGTATTCACACCGCGAGCAGGCTAGCGCGCCACCCGGCGGAAAAGAGACGTTGAAAAAGACACGTTGTCCGTCGCTGTCTGGAGGATAACTAGCCAGTTGATACCGCGTGTGTGCGTTTGGTTAATCGCGGTCAAATCACTGAGGTTGCCTCGGAAATTTAGGCTACACTATACATGCGTTACCTGCAGGCCTAGGCCATTTCATTACGTAATTCCTAACGGAGATCTTCTCATACTCAAAACACACAGTTCTCCGTCCCGCTCCCGTTGATTTCTATGCTCTATTCCATCCCTATCGCGTTACCGACAGTGAAATCGACTCCCGTGGGAATCCCGTGACCCGTGGGAGTCCCGAAAAATTGTCACCCTCTAGTCCACACACTGCAGATCACGAGAAATTATTTTAAATGTTTTACTCTTTCAGCAACAACCAATGAAAGTTGACATCCTGCCCTTATCAAGAATACATAGGAAAAGGATGTGGAGCTTTAACACCTCTCTACAATGATCATCACACATTAAACAGCCAGATATGACAAGATATTTGTTTTAACATCAGCATGTCAGTTTTGGAATGGTAAATGAAACATTGTTACATTTTGAATTGAAATCGCAAAATGCTCACATTGGTAGAGACCCATTTGGAAATGAAAGTATTTTTTTTCATAGCTGTGTCAATCTCCAGGACTGATGGAGAAGATGCAGTCCAACCGCTTCTTAACTAATAATGACACTTGATTTTGAGGTGGCACCTGGGTGGTCCAATCAGATTTCAGGGCAGGAACTTGTCTGGCCACCCTTTAGACACACCCCTGGCCCAGTCACAAACTGAAAAGTATTTAAGGTCAGGGCACTTCTGAACACTCCACATAAAGCAGAGGATCAGACACAGCTGAAAAACAGGTGAGTCATTTATAAATTATACAGAAATAAATGCAGGCTAAATTTGTCATGGCATTTATCAACACTCCTAAAAATGTGCTTAGTAAAGATTGTATTAAAATGAAAAGGTCAGGACGTTTTACAATGAGATTCTCGCACCCGTTTGGTCAAATTCCATTTATATAAGAACACATATTTTCAGTTATCCCATCTGCACGTTAGCTGTTTGTGGGCAAAGCTTAACCAGGGAGCTCTATTGTGTGTGTCTATGAAAAGGTGATTTTAGCTTATGTTGTGTTCAAATGTCCCTTTAATTAATGGTGTGACTTACAGGGCAACCATGTTGTCAAAACGTAGGCCAACTGGTCTTGGCCCAAAACTTCCTTTAAACTTACATGTAAATTCTCACATGCTGGAAGAGAAAAAAATATCCTTTGTAGCTGTTTCTGTGTGTCCCTCTTCAGTCCAGTCCACATTTTCACATACTGTACTTATATATGTTCTAGTACAAGAGGAAGTCAACACACACACACACACACACACACACACACACACACACACACACACACACCCACCAAGTGCAAAAAACTAGAGCAACTGGGACTAAGGTACACACACACACACACACACACACACACACACACACACACACACACACACACACACACACGCACGGAAGAAACTCTCAACTGGAATGAACCTGTTGATCCCCGTGCCCGGTATACACGTGCGCGTTGTAGCACGCGCATGAACTCTAAAAAAATAAATAAAAAATAAGGGCACGTACCAGCACATGTCCGAAAATAAAATGAGTAAAGGTAGCCTTCCCATGCGAAAATATTGTTCATGCTAGGTTTGTGTGCTCAAGTCATTCACAGTAAAATGTATTAACTAATAACTCACATACATGAGATGAGTTATATGTAAAACCCCAGATTCTATGGCTTATTTGCAATGTCAAAGAAATAACTACAAAATTACATATCAAAAGTTACAAACAAAAGGTAGACTATATGATTCCCATCACATGCTATATTGTTACCACAGTTAATATAGGCTACTGTATATCACAGTGGTTTATGTATTTATGTGTTTAGAGTGCTACAAAGCACGTGTATACCGGGCGCGAGGATGAACAGGTTTATTCCAGTTGAGTGAGTGTGTGTGTGTGTGTGTGTGTGTGTGTGTGTGTGTGTGTGTGTGTGTGTGTGTGTGTGTGTGTGTGTGTGTTTGTTTGTGTGCGTCACAGTCTACAGTTTACAGTCTGTTCTCACTATGGGACGCCCTGCGCGTTCATGGGAATTGCGCAGCCGCGTTTGAATACCGGCTCGAGCCAGTAAAGACCTGCCAAAACAGACAGGAAATGAGTCACTGCAGACAAAAGATGCGGCTGCTGTAGTGCGATAGATAAAGCAATTTCGGCTTTACTATTTGACTATTTTATTTAGCCTAGCAGGAGGAGTAGGCTAGCTTACATATTAGGCTACCATTTTTAAAAGAAAGAATATCTACGTAAAGTATTGCTTGGCAATATAACGTCACATCATAGAGAGACAATGACATGACGAGGAGATAAAAAAAAAAAAAAACCTGGCTTTGTTACACGAGAAGGCTGCTTTTCCAACCTCTCTAGTCAACTGCCGGTAAGTAATTACGTCAACCTGGCAACTCGAGCTGTGTGATGCTGCCGAGCCTCCGCTCAGCTCCGCTCACCGTGGAGCACCGCGGCAGCAGCCAAAGCTGTTCCTCTTTATTAGAAACGGCACTCCGGATGAAGAGATGAAAACCACGCTATGTCGTTTTTTTGGTGTCTGAGAATAACGAGCGGTGACACATCAGTCAACCAATTGGAGGCTATTACCGCCAGACAGACACGTAGACAATTTCACCTGAAAACAACCAAATGGGCTATGTAAATGTAGCTACTTTTCATGTGTTCATCCAGCCGTGTGTGAAGCTGCAAAGTTAGCCTACTCTTTTTTTGCTTCATGTGTAGGCCTTTTTTTGTGACAGGACAGCTTAGACATGAAAGGGAAGAGAGAGGACGATTGACATGCAGCAAAGGGACGCCGGTGGGATCGAACCTGCGGCCGCTGCGTCGAGGACTGCGCCTCTGTAGGCCTATATGGGCGCGTGCTCTAGCCGGCTAACCAGACGCCCGAGCAGCAGCCTACTTGCTGCCTGCGTGTTCCCCATCATGACATCATCATTCCTTCACTGCACTGCGGTCTAAAATGTTCTTAAAACAAGTCATTTGCTGAGAACATGTATTCAAACACAGACAATCGCAAAGGAAGTGCGTTCAAAATATTCCTTTGTTCGTTTGTAATTCTCAGCTGTACAGTGACTCATTTGATGCCAAGAAAAGTCACTGAACTACAGAGATAAGATCATGTAAGACCATAGGCGGAGTTTGACATTCGAGCCTGGGGGGGCAGTGGCGTAATGAGCCACTGCCCCCCCGGGCCCCTAAACAGGATTATCAAGGCGGGGCCCCCCTACTACAGCACGTGATGACGGCGCAATGTCCACGAGTAGGCTACCATCAATAGGACAGGATAGGATCATAGAGACACAGCATATAAGAGATGAGATGACTGACTAAATCAGGAGTAGGCTACGTGCACCACAACAACAAAAAACACTGGTGAATGCGCACCATAACACATGAAAATAACACACAAGGGCGGTCCCTCCAGGATTTCGTGGCCTTTTTTTTTAGATTGTTGAGGCCCAAATGCCTGATTTTGCAAATAAAAGTTGCGATGTCTTTTGTATGTTTGTTGCAATGAAGTTGCAGAAGACAGTGAAAGTTGCAAAAAAAGTTTTTTGTATAGTTCTTTAAAAAAAAAAAAAAAAAAGGAAACTTGTTTTGGGGAGAATAATAATTATTACTATTAATTAATTACTCTAGGCTGAGATTTCCTAGGAACCTTACCAAAAAGGCTCAGGATGCTGCAAATGTTGGTACAATATGAAAACGGCTGGTGGATTTAAGACAAAAAGTAATAATTTATTGAATGAATCAAATAAAAAAAAAAAAGAGTGTAGCTGTCCTCAATTTAGGCCATCCTGTACGTCTCATCTCCGGTTTTTCCTGCATCCACCGTGTGTGATTTTTGTGTGTGTGTGTGTGTGTGTGTGTGTGTGTCAGTCGCGGGGGGGGGGAACTCAGCAGCCCCGCCCACTGCAGAGATCAGACAGGATGTAAACAGCAGCCGCTTTCAGTGACTTTAGAGTGAAAAAACATTACAGCGTACATTGATGTTAAAATGTTTACAGGTAGGACGGACAGGCAGGACGGTCTGAAATGTTCTGCACGGTCTTTCGCTGTACGTTTTGTTGGTAAATGTGAGATTCACACACGTGAAGAGAACGGTCTCTGAAACAAGGAAATGAATTTGACCTGTTCTCACTCCCGCTTGGTCAGTGGCCAAATGCGATAGGGGGCCCCGGCTGTCAATCAATATCTTCCAGTCACGCGGGCCCCTGATTGGTCCGGGCACGTAAGCACCGCTTACCCTGCTTACCCATAGTTATGCGTCTGGGGGGCAAAAAATAAAATAAAGAACTCATTGTAGCAGCTGAGACCTGGCCTACCACTTGGGGAACACAGCACGACCACATATGGACAAAACAAACATGCTGAATAAACATGTTTATTAAACACCACTGTTTCTGATGATGTGACACTACCGTGGAAAATATGCCTAGCTGTGAAAACCAGTATCAACATTGGCAGCGGTCGATTCTGACTGCGGACCTTTGTTGTGTTTCCCCTTTTCCTGTCATTCTTCAAAAGGAAGAGGGGCTAAGCCACGCCCACTCCTTCCTACGTGACCTTTCCATATACTGTATAAAAAAGCTATATAAACATTTAAATCTTCTAAATCTATTTTAAATAATGTAATTGTAATTGTGGTATAGGCCTATATGGTGCATATTTAAAAAGAAAAGAATGTAATCATAAAAGCTGGTATTAGTGCTATTCTTGTCAGAATCAGCTTCATTGGACAAGTATGTGTACACATACAAGGAAATTGGCAGAAAGATAGACTTTTAGGGCCCTCAGCCAGTGGCCATTAGCGCTAATCCATTTTAGGATGACACGGTGACAAGGGTCATTCATTTTACAACGCAGGGTTTCACAATGAAACGTAAGTAGTAGCCCCTTCAAGAACATACATACAAATATTTAAACTAGAATAGAATCAAATGAAATAAAACAATACATACATGTTACTTAATATGTCATATACATTATATACATAGAGAGGCTTTAGAAAGTCTAGCCGTCATGGGAGACTTGGGATAATCCCAGGTCATTTCAGAGAGGGAGAGCGTTCCTATTGGCTGCTCTGCGCATGCATTGCCCGTGTGACAAAGAGGGGAGAGGGAGAACTCCTCACTCTACTTCAAATCCTGGCATTTTTTTTGCTTTCTACCCACTGCAGCTTTAATGCTTCTTTTTTTTTGCCCCTTCCTTACACAGGATGACGTAAACATATCGTATCGCTATCAAAAAGTTCAACAGTATTTTATAGCCATACGCCTATACCTTTTGTTTGGGGGATATAACATAATCGTTTCATAATGGAAGAGATAGCCAGAGGTACCTATCCGGTTTTAGATAAGAGTTTGAGGCGTTGTGTGTTTGTGTGTGAGTTATCAGCTCACATTGTTGTTCTTCCTGGTCCCAGCTGGTGACGGTCTCTCAGCCCTTAAAGCTAAGTTCCCACTACAAGACTTTCAAAGTCGCCAGTTCGCTGTACTGTTCAGGATAAATTATGCGCCATTATGGTCTGTTCTGAAATCCGGGAGCAGACGCGTTATTGTGAGTCCCACTTGGTTTCTTGCAGGGCGAGCGGTTGGAGCAGAGGAGAGTTAGATATCAAGTGAATATACAGCACATGGATGTATAATAAGAACGGTACAGCAGAGTTTGCAGTTTTGTGCACTGTAAGCTGTAGCAGGAAAAGTTAACACCCGTTCTCCTCGTGTTTGTCACGTCCAATGTAACACACCAGAAAAACTAAATCAAACGCATACTCGTCTACTTGAAATGGGAAAGGAGTCCATCTACCATTAGTAGATTTTCCTCTTCAAAAACTCGCATTCATGCACACATTTTTGGTGGGAAAAGGGTATAAGAAACAAGACTGACTTCTGATTCTTATCCATAGGCCTAAAATAGAGTGACACCATTATATAGCCAGTTACACTGCCACCTGGTGGAGATCCCAATACACTACAGACAGGGAAACTGGCCATTACTATAACAGAGACAGTTTAGAACCGAGACGCCCCAACTCAGAGTAGTTTCCTGTATCTGTGTATCGTGGGCTCCGCCACGGCCACACCTCTTTAGGAGACTAGCAGCAGGTCCTGAGTGTGTTGATTCCAAGGGGAGAAGTGAACGTGAACACAGATTATGAGCGATTCTTTCGCCCCGTAGTCACCAAAGTAAATATTGGAGCCATTTCTCACAAGCCACATCATGACCATCAACATGGCATTTTTCAGACGGACACATCAGGAGAAAAATGAACTTTGTTTGAGACCTGTTTCTGTCTCAGGACCAAACTCTCGCCAGATCTGGCAACAGAGAAGCTAACGTCCGTGAACGCCCTAGCAAAACTAATCTCCGTGATGCTAAATATGTCTTTTAGCTGTGTAAATATCTAACATTTGCAAAAGAACATATTAATAAATTATACAAATATAACTTTTCATCCATCCACACGACGTTCACTACACGTTCAAACGAGGCCACGCCCCTTTAGGAGACAGGAAGTGTGGGTGACTTTATTGTCAATTCTGCAATACGTGCCAGACATGCAGATCAATTGAAAATACGTTTCCCTCCGACCCACAGTGCAATAAGGACACGTACAACAAGTATAATATAAAAGATAAGAAATATATACAAATAAAGATTGAAAAAGGAGAATATATAAAATAAAAAATAAAGAAGTCATATGTACAATTAAGATTAAGAAAGATAAGTAATATATACAAATAAAAAAGATAAGTACAATACAGTAATAAATTCTAAATAGTGCAAATGTAAGACAAAATCAAACAGTACAGAAAACTAAAGATACTGAAATGTGCAATATAAAAGGAAGAGTTTTTTTTCACACTGCTGTAATGTTTCACACTACCTGACTGACCGATGACAGGGGCTCACACTGCCAGAGTCTTTCAACTGGTCTATAGTGTCAAAATCTTAGCTTGTGTCGGTCTGCAGCTAATAGTTATTTTCATTATAGGTTATATTATAGGCTCTGGGGAAAGTTCCGCTGCAGTCGTGGCTTCCGTTTAGTTTTTGTAATTATATAATTTTCACAAAACTGATTGGATGGAAACATGCTGTTATTAGAGTAGCATTGGGTTAGGGTTCAGTGCACAGTGAGTGAGTGACCACACGTCAAGAGCAGATTGGTGTTGGCGATTGGAGCACTAAAGTTGTCAGGTGGTTGTCAGTAAACAAAGTCCCCTGTGAGTCTCCACACAAGGTCTGGAAGCTGAAGCAGGAACAGTAAACACTGTCTAGCAAACTATTTGAAGATACATTGAACCTCCTTTGCCAGCGATCGCATCATTGAGATGAGCAGCCATTGAACAAAATGGATTTAGGTCAAGTTGCAAAGCCGGACACAACGGCACTGTGTGGCATAAACTGAACAGAATAAAAGACAATTAAGTCTTTAATGACGATGATAAAAACATGGTCGTGACAGTCCTAGTTTCATTCTCATTTCCAGCAGAAGGCAGCCGTTTCCACTAGGGGTGTAAATCACACGTTTTATCACGATCGAGTATTATACTGATTCTTTGGACGACGACACAATATTTACTGATATCACAAAGTCTGCCACGATACAATTTTGATTTGATTCAATTCAGGGGCCTGCGATCGATACGAGACGATACATAAGCCCAATTTAATAGGGATGTCCTGATCCCGATCACAGTATCGGAACAGAGCCGATTTTGGCATTTTTTTTAACTGATCGGGGATCGGTATTTACCCCATTTACTTTACTCCAATCATTTACATCAGCGTTTAGTGATCGCCGCCTTTAATCACACACGCCCTGCACCATCCAGACTGCCTGGATGCCGGCACTGTTTACTTTTTGGTTGGGGGGTTTGCTGTTTTGGTGTTGAGAGGAAAGACTCACTTGCTGCAGTAAGTAAAATGTATAAAGCTTAAGACAGAAAAGCTGATCGGGACATCTCTACCATTCAACACAATCAGTTACATTTATATATATATATTTATTAAAAGCAACTCAAATATGACTTGACCATGTCATTACTGAGCTCTTCCAGACATGTCAATTAAAAACAAACTACTTTTTGATAAAAAGAATAGATATAAAGTGGGAATTTCAAAATAAAGGAGCAACCTTAAAATGACGACATGAATCGATATTTTCACTTTGTATTAATATATTGGATTGTTGAGGATTAAACCAATGTTTCGATCTACATTCTTCAACAAATTCAACTTCAAGTAGGACCTCACCTCATGTCAACTCTGTGTCTTCCTCCAGGTGGCCTGCTGTAGCCATGACGATGCCCCATTCCCAGCGTTGTTTGGGTCCAAAAGTTTACCCAGAGGTGCCCGATGGCGGCTGGGGCTGGGCTGTGGCCATGGCCTTCTTCTTCGTGGAGGTCTGCACCTATGGGACCCTCAAGAGCCTGGGGGTCTTCCTCCAGGATCTGATGGAAGAGTTTGGGGAGAGCAACAGCCGAGTGTCCTGGGTTATTTCCATCTGTGTCTTCATCTTTACCTTCACTGGTAAGTCACTTAAGCTTTACTCATGTGCGTTTCCTTGTTTTGTACGGCTTTTTACAAAGTGCCAGACGTGCATGACAATGACTTCATACGGAGAATGTGAAGGACCATTTATGCATCTGTGTTAAATCGACGCCGTGGCCACGTAAGCATGTACGTGGAGATACGGACCCTACGCCGTAGCCTGACGTGCACCTCTTAAAAAATGTAACAACACGCATTCTTAAAAGTATCAGTGTTTACATTAAGAACTAACCCCAAAGCAGTTACATTAATGTACTTTTTTTTATTTAAAATGAACACACAATAAAGAATAAAAAAGAGCCAAAAATGTAGCCTCTCTCTGGAGCGTTATTTATCCCCCTTACCGACAAGCTAATTTAATTCAAAGTAGTTTTTAGTCGTGCAACAGAAAACTCTGATTGGACAGATAGTCTAGCTAGCTGTCTGGATTTACCCTGCAGAGATCTGAGGAGCAGTTAACCATAGTCCTCAGAAATCGCACACAAAGAAACAAAAAAAGGGAAGGTAACGGGACATCCAAAAAGAGTGACATCCAGCGGAATTTCCAATCCAGGAAGTGGAATGTCGTGGATATAGACTAACCTTTGTAACCTGAGTTCTTTGAGTAACCAGGTTTATTTTGTGCACATAAACATAGTGAGGTCTACAGTAGTTCCAGCTAAGACTGGACTAATAATCCTTAACTTAATTAGGAATAAAGTGTTTTACTAACTGTACACCATCCATATGCATGTACAGTCTGCAGCCAGTCTGCACAGTAATAACACTAATCATTCTGTCCTGAAAGGACTGTTATGACTGATGACTGTTGCGTCTCTCACCCCCACCCCAGCCCCCCTGTCCACGATGCTGAGCAACCGCTTCGGCTGCCGGCGCGTGGTGATGATGGGAGGCTTCCTCATCAGCCTGGGAACCATCAGCTCCGCCTTCACCAACTCCATCAACGAGATGTACATCACCATCGGTGTTGTCTCAGGTACTTACCACAGTCAGACCACCTTAAGCTCATCTACTTCACATCTATCCATCTATCTGTCTGTCTGTCTGTCTGTGTATCATTGTGACAGGAGAATGACTGTATTGCTGTTGCACATGTGTTTGTCTTGTTCAACAGCCTGTAGTGAATGAACTGAAGGGACTCCAGTGTCAACAACAAAATCTGAATCAATCTGTTTCTTCCAGAACTGTCCAATGACTGAGAGGTGATCAGCCTCTTCTAAACACCATGCAGTGGGGTCTACTCCGCTGTCTTTATTCTCTAAGGCGTAAAAAGCCCAGAGCAGAGCAGGAAAAACTGGTGCATTCAAATAGTCCCCCAAAAAAACACACAAAACTTCCATTTCAGATGAGGATTGACGGCGTATCTGTCTGTCTGTCTGTCTGTATGTCTGTCTATCAATCTTTGTCTGTCTTCTTGTATGTCTGTCTGTCTGTCTATCCATCCATCCACCTGTGTCTGTATGTTTGTCTTTTTCAATAACAATGTTGCCAAAGCATCAACCTATAATTTGCCTGAATATTCAGAGACAACACAATAAACATATACAATATGAACATTAACACAATATTAGGATGGATTCATATTAAGAACAGTATATACATCTATTTGTATAGGGAACAAAAAACTAAAGTTATTAAGCAATATCAAACACACCACAAAATAAACTCTTTATGTAAATTAAATTGTCTGTCTGTCTGTCTGTCTGTCTGTCTGTCTGTCTGTCTCTGTGTATCATTGTGACAGGAGAATGACTGTATTGCTGTTGCACATGTGTTTGTCTTGTTCAACAGCCTGTAGTGAATGAACTGAAGGGACTCCAGTGTCAACAACAAAATCTGAATCAATCTGTTTCTTCCAGAACTGTCCAATGACTGAGAGGTGATCAGCCTCTTCTAAACACCATGCAGTGGGGTCTACTCCGCTGTCTTTATTCTCTAAGGCGTGAAAAGCCCAGAGCAGAGCAGGAAAAACTGGTGCATTCAAATAGTCCCCCAAAAAAACACACAAAACTTCCATTTCAGATGAGGATTGACGAAACTGGAAATGACTGGGGAGGAAGGAATAAATGGACTGAATGAAAGTAATAGATGATGGATGAGGCTGATGATGAAATGAGTTTTAGTTACAGTAGCTCTCCTACTGTGATTATCATGTGTGCCTCTAACATGGACCACGGCTAACTGGAGAACCCCCTTCCCCTCTCTCTTATTTTGTCTATACAGGCCTTTTGTCTTTCAGCATCAACTGTAGCAAAGCTGAGTCATCTCACGCAGCCTGCCACCTCTGACACAGGAGGGACCTGACACCTTGACCTTTGACCC
Organism: Sander vitreus; assembly: GCF_031162955.1. Classification (NCBI taxonomy): domain Eukaryota; kingdom Metazoa; phylum Chordata; class Actinopteri; order Perciformes; family Percidae; genus Sander; species Sander vitreus. Next base: position 5,363,333 of record NC_135869.1, on the reverse strand, counting down.
AGACCACTGGCCACTGCAGTGTTCCTACCCTTTGGGCCAGTGGCTGTCATGTCCCCTCTTTCTCTCCTTTGTTAACAGGCCTCGGCTACTGCTTCAGCTTCCTTCCCACCGTCACCATCCTCGCCCAGTACTTCTCCAGACGCCGGGCCCTCGTTACCTCTGTCGCTTCCTCGGGGGAATCCTTCGCCGTATTCGCATTTGCTCCAGGTGAGTGTTCAGCTTCAGCGCTGCGGAGGAAGGTCTTTGAACCAGCAAGTTGCGTTTTAAGCTCCTCTTTTTTTCTGCTTGTGGAGAGCTACGTGACACATGAAACTATATTGATGAGGACCGGCGAGTTAAATCGGCCGTCTGAGAGTATACCAGGCAGACACACAGCTGACAGCCTGCAGGTGGAGGCGCTGGAGTCGGGCTCGGACTTGTGTGCTGTGGACTTGTGTCAGTCCCGCAAGCTGAGAGAAAGAGAGAGAGAGAGAGAGAGAGAGAGAGAGAGAGAGAGACAGAGAGAGAGACAGAGACAGAGAGCGAGAGATACCTAACCACAGTAAATACAGACATATAATGATGCCACACCTGGTTGAATGCATCATATACAGGCTTTGGTGTTAGGGTACACATTAACTACTGTAGAGTAGTGGACTACTGTCCACAGCGCCCAATAGTGGTTTAGTGGACTGCTTGACTAGTCATGTAGCATGATGACAACTGAACAACCCCATCTACTGAGGACAACAGTGAGATGTGGTTAAAAACTCCAGAGCAAAGTAGTAAGTGGTCCTTGAGTATGTAGTACAATAATAACCCATGCTGTCCTCTGTCCACAGCTTTCACTATACTGAAGGAACACATTGGCTGGCGCTACTGTCTGGTCATCCTCGGCACCGTACAGGCTTCTGTGATTGGCTGTGGGCTTCTCCTCCGTCCAATCATTATTGAGCCAGAGCCTGCACAGGAGGACAGTGAATCAGACAAAGAGTCCCTCTCTCTGAAGCAGCTGCAGACTGCTTACGAGCTGGAGAACGAGCAAACCAGGACCTCCATCAGTTCAGGGGTCTCCCAGGGTTCAGGGGACTCGGGTGTCACCTCCCTCTCTACCTCAGACGGAGACCTAAGGACTGCAGGAGCTGAAAGCAAGGCTATGAAGGAGTGGGAGGTGCAGGACAAAGAGGGCAGGGAGCCGTTTCTGTCCACACCTCCCACCCCAGGCAAGGAGATGGATGAGGCAGGTCCTCTCCATCCTTCCAGACCCAAACTTCTGGACTTCTCTGTGCTTAAAGACAGGGCCTTTATCTGTTACTCCCTGTTCGGCTTGTTTGCCACACTGGGCTTCTTCGCCCCGCAGCTCTACATCATCGAGCTGAGCAAGAGCCGGGGTGTGGAGCCCAGCATGGCCTCCTACATGCTCTCTGTGATGGCTGTGGCCGAGATCTTCGGCCGCTTGTCTATCGGGCTGGTGTTGAACAGAGTCCAGTGCAGGAAGATCTCGGTGCTGCTGGGCTGTGTGGTTCTGCTGTGCCTGGTGCTGGTGGCCTTCACTCTAGTGTGGGAGTTCTGGGGCCTGGTGGTCTGCTGCGCCCTCTATGGCTACTTCATGGGCACCGTAGGCTCCACTCACATCCCCATGCTGGCGGAGGAGGACGTGGTGGGCATTCAGAAGATGGCTTCATCTGTGGGAGTGTACGTCTTCATCCAGAGCTTTGCTGGGCTGGCAGGGCCACCCCTTGGAGGTAAAATATCTCTGCTACTAGGGCTGCACAATAGATCTTTTTAATCGTCATCAGATATCAACTGATCAGATATAAACACATCGCGAAAGGCTGCGACACATTGAAAAGGCAGAGATTATTTGTGTTAGTTGTAATATCGTTATCTCGGGATATTCAGCGTTATCACAAATCTCATTTCCTCCTCCCTATCTGCTACTTTTACGGTTTGCCTTCTCTCTGATTGCACTCATCCTTGAACCTCTCTGTGGTACCTTCCTAACAGCTGTCTTGATCTTCCAGGTGTGTTGGTGGACGTCACCAAGAACTACGGTGCTGCCTTCTACTCCTGTGCGGCGGGCATGGGCCTCAGCGCCGTTTGCCTGGCTCTGGTCGGCCCCGCCAAGTCTGGCATGTGCCAAAGACAGAGCAGAAACAAAGAGACAGACAGGAGCATAGAGGAAGAGGAGAAAATGTCTCAGGACAGCGGCCAGGCTGACTTTTTGGAGGTGGACTTGGCCCTGGAGTACAGTCCGGTCAGACAGGCTGTGGATCAGGACAACGCCTCTGTAATATGAAACTGACTACAGCATGTAGTACCGATTTTTTTCTCTGCAGAGCAAGCCCAGTTTTACCAGTGTGTCCTGCTGCTTTCATGTTCTGTAATCCTCTCAGAAAGATGCTTGAGATCCTGAAAGCCTGGTCTTGACCAGGTACCATCCCCTCTCCGACTAACACACACAGGGAAGCCAAAAAACATCTTCTCTGACAAAGCTACCAGTTAGCCATTTTTTTCTTAGAGAACCACTCCACGTTAAGTTTGATTATTTTTTTTACCAGTGGTTTAGTTTATGACAATATCACTGCTGCTGGGTGCCGAGGTGCTTAATCCCAACGGTTTCTTCAAAAGGTAGACTATCAAATGTATGCTGTAGAAGACAATCCACACCGTTCAAGGTGGCCGCAGATTCTATCTTCTTTAAAAGAAATACCGACTTCTGCCAACTACGAACAAATGACCACAACAGTACTTGGCAAATAGCCAATTAAATTGCAGCGGGGCAACAGGCAATCAGTCTCACTTGGCATTAGATCTGTGCTGATCCACTTTCATTGCCAAAGGCTTTGTGTGTGTGTGTGTGTGTGTGTGTCTAATTCTGTTTTCCTGCACTCTGGGCACATGACACTGTGAGCGTGGGGCTATCCCCAAATAGTGGTTTCTAGAGCCAAACACTTTTAACACCATTTTTAAACTTATGTACATACCAGCAGCAACCACAGATGTTTTATGTCATGCATTAATTCACAATTATATTTCTAAATTCTCAGTACAACTTCAACCACACTTTTTTTCTGCTGCCACTTGACCCAAATGACCAGTTGCCTCGAAGTATGTGTGTATGCAAAGGTGTGAAGGACAGATTTAACAGGAGAGAAACTACCCCCCCCCCCCCTCCCTGCAGCCTCAGATCGTCTCCACACCCACAACACAACACAACTTGAAGTTTACTTCACAAACCTTTCCTTGATCACTGTATAACCTTTATTTAAACTGATAATGAAAATATGATGCAACTTTTTTTAATATAACCTTTTCAGTTTTTTTTATTGAACTGAGTGCCAGGCGGGCCCCTGTCTGTTAAGTTCTGTACTGCTTTCATTATGTATTTTTTTTTTAAATAAAATCACCAAACTCAAATATGTTTTTTTGTGTCTGGTGTTGTGTTTAAAGAGCTGATCCAAACGCAGCTCTGTGTCACGGCAGTGTGTGCAGATGAACGGTGTGTTGCTTCCACACACCAATTTACCTTGAATACATTTGACTAATACTTAGCTGACACACTGTCAAAATGATTTGTACCCAATGTATTTACAGTAGCATTTCTGACAAAACACACTTAAAGGGATACTTTGCCGGCGTTAGCCAGGACCAGTCAGGATCACTTTACTGGCTGTGTATCAATTTGTTTTTGCGAGTAACCACCTCGGGTACTCTAGCTATATAATTCAATGTGAGTACAGGAATGTTGAAATGACATAAAATGCCCGTCCCTAGTAGCCGTGATAAATTAGCCTGAAGCTAATGCTCACCTGTTCAGGAGGAAATTAGCCAACTCGGCGTCCTTTTGGGCTCTAAGCTGTCTCCATCTTTCAAATACATCTCCAATATTTACCCGGGGTTTGTTACGTCTCTGGTCACACGCAACTGCAACTGTTTGCTGCTTTCATGGCTGTACTAACGTGACAGCTGCAGCGTGCTGGGTTTACGTTTTTACAGGTATATCTGGCAACCCGGCCTGGCTGTCAAACTGGGCAGTTGATAACAACACACAGGCCAAAACACAAACAGAAGTTCCGTTATGGAACGGGAATTTCAAAAGGAGAAAATACTGGCATTAGCATTGTTGTCAGAAAAAATTGTATATCAACTTAGCATGTTTCCTTAATATCTGATGACACATTGGGGTCATTTTGGGATTTATTACAGTAAATATATTACATATTGGACCTTTAACATAAAGATTTACGATTACTTAAGACTTAAGCAGTTAGGATAGTTTTCTGCAGTGGTGGAATGTAACTAAGTACATTTACTCCAGTACTGTACTTAAGTCCCAATGTTGAGGTACTTGTACTTAACTTGAGTCTTTTATTTTCATGCCGCTTTCTACTCCTACTCCGCTACATTCCAGAGAGAAATATTGTACTTTTTACTCCACTACATTCATCTGTTACAGCTTTAGTTACTAGTTACTTTACACATTAAGATTTCTGCACACAAAACACATGTAGTTTATAAAATCTGATGTTTTATTATGAATAAAACTAGCCAACAATATAACGGCCTACAAGTCCAGCTGAAATGATTAGACCATTAAACACACAACTGTTTGATTCATTTAATACTAATAACATGTTCCTGATGATACTTAGATACTTTTACTTAAGTAACATTTTCAATGCAGGACTTTTACTTGTAACAGAGTATTTTTACAGTGTGGTATTAATACTTTTACTCAAGTAAAGAATCGGAATACTTCCACCGCTGGTTTGCTGAGTAAATGGAAGCTCTCCCAGCCGTTCATTCAATGCTATTAAAAGTAGTGAAACAGCGTTCTCTGCTGGCTGAACGTGTCTCTCTATCAGCAACAGATATTATGTTCATATATTTACAAGCACATTTGTCTGAATAATGTTCAGTATCTAAAACAATGTTAAAAAAAAGGGATATATTGGCTCAAAGTATGTTGACACCATAATTTGTGAATCCAAAACCATGGGCCTTACCAGAAGTACTGAAGACAGGAGAGTCTACTTACCTTTGGCAATAAAGTGTAATAAAACACATCAAACACATGCGCAAGCTCTTCTAATCCTACTTCAGTAAGTCAAAGTTGACATTATACCTCAATAAGTCATGTTTTAGCATCAGAACATCAGAATTCCCGGAAATATATAACAATGTAAAGCTTCTCTTAGCTGAACTGAACTGAGTAGTAGGCCTATCTCTATGAGAAGCCACCAAGGCTAAAAGTAAATACATAACTTGTACATACATATATACTTCACTTGCACGTACATATATACTACACTTGCACAAACATATATACAGGTGCTGGTCATATAATTAGAATATCATGAAAAAGTTGATTTATTTCAGTAATTTCATTCAAAAAGTGAAACTTGTATAATGTATACATTCATTTCACACAGACGGATATGTTTCAAGTGTTTATTTCTTTTAATTTTGATGATTATAACTGACAACTAATGAAAACCCCAAATTCAGTATCTCAGAAAATTAGAACATTACTTAAGACCAATACAAAAAAAAGGATTTTTAGAAATGTTGGCCAACTGAAAAGTATGAACATGAAAAGTATGAGCATGTACAGCACTCAATACTTAGTTGGGGCTCCTTTTGCCTGAATTACTGCAGCAATGCGGCGTGGCATGGAGTCCATCAGTCTGTGGCACTGCTCAGGTGTTATGAGAGCCCAGGTTGCTCTGATAGTGGCCTTCAGCTCTTCTGCATTGTTGGGTCCGGCGTATCGCATCTTCCTCTTCACAATACCCCATAGATTTTCTATGGGGTTAAGGTCAGGTGAGTTTGCTGGCCAATTAAGAACAGGGATACCATGGGCCTTAAACCAGGTACTGGTAGCTTTGGCACTGTGTGCAGGTGCCAAGTCCTGTTGGAAAATGAAATCTGCATCTCCATAAAGTTGGTCAGCAGCAGGAAGCATGAAGTGCTCTAAAACTTCCTGGTAGACGGCTGCGTTGACCCTGGACCTCAGAAAACACAGTGGACCAACACCAGCAGATGACATGGCACCCCAAACCATCACGGACTGTGGAAACTTTACACTGGACTTCAAGCAACGTGGATTCTGTGCCTCTCCTCTCTTCCTCCAGACTCTGGGACCTTGATTTCCAAAGGAAATGCTAAATGTACTTTCATCAGAGAACATAACTTTGGACCACTCAGCAGCAGTCCAGTCCTTTTTGTCTTTAGTCCAGGCGAGACACTTCTGACGCTGTGTCTTGTTCAAGAGTGGCTTGACATAAGGAATGCGACAGCTGAAACCCATGTCCTGCATACGTCTGTGCGTGGTGGTTCTTGAAGCACTGACTCCAGCTGCAGTCCACTCTTTGTGAATCTCCCCCACATTTTTGAATGGGTTTTGTTTCACAATCCTCTCCAGGGTGCGGTTATCCCTATTGCTTGTACACATTTTTCTACCACATCTTTTCCTTCCCTTCGCCTCTCTATTAATGTGCTTGGACACAGAGCTCTGTGAACAGCCAGCCTCTTTAGCAATGACCTTTTGTGTCTTGCCCTCCTTGTGCAAGGTGTCAATGGTCGTCTTTTGGACAGCTGTCACAGTCAGCAGTCATCCCCATGATTGTGTAGCCTAAAGAACTAGACTGAGGGACCATTTAAAGGCCTTTGCAGGTGTTTTGAGTTAATCAGCTGATTAGAGTGTGGCACCAGGTGTCTTCAATATTGAACCTTGTCACAATATTCAAATTTTCTGAGATACTGAATTTGGGGTTTTCATTAGTTGTCAGTTCTAATCATCAAAAGTAAAAGAAATAAACACTTGAAATATATCAGTCTGTGTGGAATGAATGTATACATTATACAAGTTTCACTTTTTGAATAGAATTACTGAAATAAATCAACCTTTTCATGATATAATTCTAATTATATGACCAGCACCTGTGTGTGTATATATATATACTTCACTTCCAGGCATCAGAAGGTGAGCTGGGTGGCCTCTCTGGCCTCTTTTCAGAGTCCTTTCGCCGAGGCTGGATCCTGTAGTGCCAGCGACATTCAACTGGGTGACACTTTTTCCTCTCCGCTTCGACAGCCGGGGATTTAAGAGCAGGCATCATCGACAGTATGATGATACTGAACATCCAAAACTCACGATTCACTCGGTGGTTTCTGTGACATGAGAAATACTTTAAATGAGTATGTAGTTCCGCTCACAGTTGAGTAGGCAGTCCTTAATGTGGCCCAGGACACACACCCGTACACACTGCTGTAAGAATGTGGCCACATGCGGCCCAGACCACCTCCGAATGTGAGAGCGTTTTCACCTGTACTTAGAGCTGTCCACTTGTGATCTGATCACTCAGGTCAGAGCTTACCACCAGGTGAAAACGGGGTGTCAGATTGGATTTTAATACCAGGGTAAAATGGGGCCTCAGACCACATTCAACCGTGGCAACGGTTGTGTTTGTGGCAGAAAAACATTTTTGACAAGAGGATTGTAAAAGAAGTGGAGATTGCGCGCAGCAGGACAGCATACTTTTGCTGTGTGCTCCGCTTTTCGTCAGATGCTTAGATAAGCCGCGCCTCCAGTGCCCACTTCCTGCCCTGCGAGCAGCATTACTGAATGTACAGTAGATTGATAAGAGTATTTGGATGGCATGATTAATGCCTGTAGTACACTCCATCTGCCCAGAAAACAGCATCATTCCAGAAATGGACACTAAGCAGATTCTGTGTAGTGCAGTCCAATGGATCAGCATAACAATATATCTTGCCCTGTGGCTCTATACACACACACACACAAACTGAAACTATATCATTACCAAATAATCTGCAATTACTTTTTTGATTTATCTTTGATCTATAAAAACAAAAGAGAAAAATGTCCGTTTTTTCCCCATGAGTCAAAGGTGACATCATCAATAATCTTGTTTAAAGTGCTCATATTATGCTTTTGTTTTTTCCCCCTTTCCTTTATTGTGTTATATATCTTTTTGTGCATGTTATAGGTTTACAAAGTGAAAAATCCCAAAGTCCACCCCAAAGGGACTTACCATTTCCAACAGAAAACACTGTTCACAAACTGCTCCAAACAGCTCTGTTGTAGTCCAGACTTTACTTCAGAGACAAACGTGGTCACTTTGTAACTCACGTTATAATGCTCGCCTAGCTGCATGACACTCCCTCATACTCTGCTTCTGACTGGCTAGTAGTCCTTACCTAGCTACTGTTCATGTGCGACTCCCAACAAAGATGGAACAGAAGTGAGATGTCTCACTCTGTAGCTAAAACAGAGAGCTCAACACACAGGGTGAAAAGAGGAGCTGCAGCAATGTGCAGTACAACAGAAAATATGGTGTTTTTTGAAAATTAAACTGTGTAAACCTATTCTGGTACAACCTCTAAATACAATTATCAACCTGAAAATGAGCATAATATGAGCACTTTAAAGTATTAATTATCAAAAGTTTTGCAAAATAGAATGCCGATCGACTCATTGATTTACCCACTAGTCGTTGCAGCTCTCAAGCTAATTAGCTAAGCGAATTAGCATCATATATCCAAAACAGATGTTCAACAAGTTTGTACGAAATAGCCATGTCTTCTTCGAAAAATCCAATAACAGCAGCGACACTGACACACCGATGTTTTTTTTTAACCGTTTGTTTGATTTATTCAGGAGAGTAGAAGGGTAAGACAGCATAAGTTAGACTGTACATTGAAAGCTTGTCTATCTGAAAATAGCAAACTGGGATCTGAATTACTTGATATGAGGACATCAAACTGCTTGTGTGGCATTGTTTAAAAAACACAGTATAAAACCTTTGTTAACATGATTGGACAGTAGAGGCAGATCTTGGAAAAAGGAGGCACTAAACATCAGTATATTTGGCAGACAAATTGCAGAAATATTCCTGACACGATAACACAAACATTTCTATAAGACACTGGCATTAAGAGAATCATCAGTCAGTCAGATCATGATTTAACAATAATACCACATCATGGCTGTGGAGCAGTGCTATTGCATAGTTTGGACTATGTAAAGGTGACACTGGTGTACTCGCACAGGTATTTACAACCAACACATAAGAAAAAAGGCATTTTGTTTTCTCAATTTTCCACCAGGAAAACACATTAGTGACAGTAATGTCAGATTCACATGACATACAGAAGATGCGGTGTACAAAACCCAGTATCACAGAAATGTGAGAAGGCAGAGTCTTAGAAAAATGAAAAATGAGAATCTGGTTCATCGTGGGTGAAACACTGCTTGACTTGGAGCCTTTGGGAAGCAATATCAAACAAGGTCTCTTGGCTAAAACTGGTTCTTTTCCTGTTCCCAGATCAGAACAAAATGATCTCCATGAGATCCCAGGGCGTGATGGCACTTAACACTGGCGCTCTTCTTCCCATGCCCCGTTGGAACTGGTGACAGATCCATGTTGGTGCTGGAAGGCGGACGGTGAATGCACCGACTGCGATTCCAAACAGTCGAGTGTCACACATCCAATGGGACACATACAACGCCAGAGTACTGTCAGCTAGACTACTGTCCAATCTGAGTTTTCTGTTGCAACAACTTTTGAACGTTCCACCAAAACAAGTTCCTTCCCGAGGCTATTTTGCAGAGGTGCCGTTGCTCCGTCCGGCGCTTTGCGCCGCCCAAGATGATTGTGATTGGTTTAAAGAAATGCCGATAAACCAGAACACTATTTTTTATCCCATCCAGGAATGCTGTGTGGACTGGCCAGACCCTCATCAGCAGCGCTGTGGAGGAAGGTCTGGCAATGAGAAACTAAGCAATTTGTAACTTTCCAAAAAAAAAAAAAAAGGACTATTACGTCCATTTGACTTAGTAATTGGTCAGGTGTGTGTGGAGGCGTGAAGGTAACCAGGGCTCCCGGGTCTCTTTTTTCATTCCTACCGCCCCAATTCTATGATTCATGGTTTCAAGACTGTAAAGACATGGAAAAGAGAGAGAGGGTTCTTGGAGAGAGCGGGCAAAGGTTAGTGTGATTGAGTCTGGAGAAGGCTATGGAGAGAGGCTTCTCACCCTGCCTTCCAATGGGGAAGGAACACGTTAGCTTGTGGCCAAACGGCACGTTGTACGAGCTGGTTTGATTAAAGCATACCAAACCCTTTAGGAGTTAAAAAGTAGCAGTGGACGGCCGAAGCCAGCAGAGCCACCACTGGTCTGTCTTTGCAAGACAGTTTGGACTACATTAAAATAAAAACAGTTAAGCCAAGTGCTTTTGGAAGGATGTGGCTCCTTTTTGCAGCAGGCTACAACTCAAACTCTGAAAGCCTGCGAGACTGTGGAGCCGTGATCTTAAATGACATGGGAAATGTGACGTCACAGAGTCTCCATTAAAGAGCTGCGACAGTCCCAACAGCATGTGGGACATCGTCGCTCACCCATCTGCTCACGCTCCTGTGTGACAGTATACTGTCTGTGCTCTTAACAAATCCAAACCATGTTTGTTCAGTTTACAAAGGCCATGTCAGGGTCCGGGCCTGTTTCTGCTATGACTTCATGGCGCGCGTTTGTTTGTGGAACAACAGGCTTTTCTTCTGGCTTGAAGTCATTACATGACAAGGTTCTGGAAGAGGCCGGGGAAAAAAAAACAAAAAAACAAACAAACCGCACAGCGTGAGGAAATCACCGAGCTTTTGACAGAGTCGTCGGTCAACTTCCTTTTTGAGAGTTGGGAACGTACACACAACAAAACTAGCCATGTGACCTCGCAGCTCCATGCTAACACACACTGAGTGACAGTAGGCCAAAGAGCCTCTACACTAAAGACAGCGCATATGAAGCTGCGCCGATGGTATGAAACGGTCCACACTTCCTGTCTCCTAAAGGGGCGTGGCCTCGTTTGAACGTGTAGTGAACGTCGTGTGGATGGATGAAAAGTTATATTTGAATAATTTAGTCATATTTTCTTTTGCCAACGTTAGATATTTACACAGCTAAAAGACATATTTAGCATCACGGAGATTAGTTTTGCTAGGGCGTTCACGGACGTTAGCTTCTCTGTGTTGCCAGATCTCGCGAGAGTTTGGTCCTGAGACAGAAACAGGTCTCAAAGTTCATTGCCATGTTAGTGTCAGAATGTTCTGGAGGATATGTGGCTTGTGAGAAAAATGGCTCCAATATTTACTTTGGTGAATACGGGACTATCTGTGTTCACGTTCACTTCTTCCCTTGGAATCAACACACTCAGGACCTGCTGCTAGTCTCCTAAAGAGGTGTGGCCGTGGCGGAGCCCACGATACACAGATACAAGAAACTACTCTGAGTAGGGGCGTCTCGGGTCTAAACCGTCTCCGATTGGCTACTTGTGAGTCTGGCGGACAGGAAGGACTACACCGATGCAGCTCGGGGGACACAGATGCTCCCATTTGTCTCTAAAGTATGACTATGTTCCTTGATGCCTACGTGAAGAGCTGTAGAAAAATGATCTTACCATTGTGCAAAACATCCGTGTGTTTTGGAAATGCGCATGCTTTTTTTTTCCCTTCCATTGGCTTCCATTCAATTTCCCACAATATGAAAATGCATTAACAGACATTTGAAAAATGCCTTTAATTGTGTAATCCATTAAGGTGACCATGGCATCTGCACTTTTTTTTTTTTTTGTCAAAGTAACACTTATGAGTTATGAGGCCATGCAATGCAGACTTTTCAAATGGCACGTAATGTGAACAATGACTATAAATAACTGTTGAATTACACAACTGAAGCAAGTTTTAAGAGTCCGCCAGATCATTTTTTTCATATACAGAAATCAATGGAAAACCAATGGACGTCTGAAACAAGGCCATCCAGAATTTATAGACCCATAGTTACATTTCTAAAGGTGCTGACACACCAGAGACGGACGGCCATCGGTTAAAGTTGGGCCAACAATGAGCGTTAGTCGCTGGGGGGGGGCATCGTTTGGATTTTAACAATTCGGAATCTTCCTTTCGATTCCGGTTCTTTTCGATTCTCTATTCCGATTCTTTAAGGGGTGGAGTTGAAACGGGTCACATGCTTATTTAACAGATAACAGGAACATTTTGATTCAATTGTGATTTACAGTTTTACCGACGTAAAATTAAAGCCAGACTTCAGAGCTCCGCTTACTGTGCTCCATGGCTGCAACACAACAAGCGCCTGGACGTACGGTGGTCGCTACGGAAACCAAAACTTAGTTGCGTTAAATTTGGAACAGACGATCGTCGGTGCTAGTCGAACACCCTCAGCTTTTATTTTTTCCGGCCGTTCTGACGTCTTGAATCAGCGCCGGAGCTCTCGGTGAGAGAAATCACTCCGATTGGCTGTTCAGTTTAGGCCAATTAGGGCACGAGACGAAAAACAGAAGTGATGAAAGCAAGCAAACGATGAGAGTCAAGAGGGCATGCGCCGTGGAGTCACTTCCTCTCACGCAGGTACAGAACGGACATGCTAGTTGGCCCATTGTTCTCTTTGCGGTGTGTTCAAGTGCAACTTTTTCGGACAAGACACTGTAACGTCACGTAAGGGGTGACACCGAAGTCGGCCTTTTGCCGCCTGCCTAGTGCGTCAGCACCTTAACTCGTTTAGTTATTTGAAAAGTGATCGATGCACGTGGGACCGACAGTAGTTGGGTCATTACTGAGATCCTCTCTTCCCCCAGGTTCTGATGGTCACCAGATAGTTTGCAGTTTTCACCTCGGTTTCCTTAGAGGCTACGTAGGCTGCGTGCGAGTAAAACTCAAGCTGTTGCAGCGCCTGTGTAGACAGCTGATTAAAAACTGGAACAGAAGACCAAAAAGCGAGGCTTAAAAAAAACCCGCATCCAGTGTGGACAACAGGTAAGACAGAGGGACACCGGCGGGCCATGTTCAAGCTAAAGCAGGGTGTTAATTCAGTCTTTTGAAGTAATGAGCTGCCGTTAGCGATTACAACACAACTATAAAAGACACAGGTAAAAATGTAACGGAATATATCTATGCTGATGTATTTAGAATGTGTTCCCCCACACAAACAAAAAGACTCTGCCCTTTTTGTTAAGACTGAAAACAATTAAAAAAAAAAAAAAAACGTTTCTGTGAATCTGGTTTAATGAACCAGTGGAGCCAGTTATCTGCTGGGGCGCATGGAGGGACTTTGTCGTTTGTGGTCTCATCTCATCTGGAGGAAGCTGAGTGATGGGACTTAAACCAGGACACCAGACACCTGCTTCCGTTTTGAAATGAACACCGTCGAAAAAAGGTAAAATAAAACATAACACTCATGGTCAATGTCATACATACAAATCTGTGCGGCAGGTTACATCAGCTGTTAGAAATGAGAGTGCGCTTGGTGTGAGAGTTACATACTGACACATTAGACATGAGAGGTGGTGTGAAAGAGGACCATGTGAACTGTACAGAAGCAGTACACAGCAGACACCAACTGCTCCTTAGTGACATACAGGCTGGCTATATCCCTTTTTGTTTTGAACTTAGGATGTATGGAAGGGAGAGACAGACAGAAAGCAGTAACGGGTACCTTTTAGAAAAATGTCACAAACACTTAAGATGGTCATCCTACTGGGAGGAAGAAGAAAGAAAAAGTTTTCCCTTCTTCCTCGAGCTCTGATGAGGAGAAGAAACCGTCAGACCGGGATGTGAAAGTTCCACAGGGCTTCAGTATAAATTTGTCCATTTTCAACCAGGACCACAACATCCAGTTTGGCATCGACATGTGGTATCTAGGGGGGTCATCATTTTGTTTGCCTCGTCGGCCCTGGTTGAAGATGGGCCGCAGTTCTGCTTTTTTCGAAGCGCGAGGAGTCTTCTCTGCTGACGCAGACATAGAAAAGACACCACGAAATCTTAATTTGACCTTCATTTTCAGATCACAGAGGAGTAGGGGTTCACAGTGTGCCCTGAGAAACAGCAAAATACAACGTGTCACTAGATTAACCCGGCAGTAGCTACACTCATAGCGCGGCGTTTCATTTTACAAGTGGTCATGTATCCAGTTAAGTGTAACAGAGTCCATCGGCAAATCAACAAAGTGTAAAATATAAGTTAAAGAAAAATGCATAGCTACATACAGTATGTTCATATATTAGAAAAAGAAACAAAATTATTAGAAAACTAGAATTAGGCGGACTTTGGAACAGGAGATATTATATCTATATATATATATATCTATATATATATATATATATATATATATATATATATATATATATATATATATATATATATATATATATATATATATATCTCTGTGTTCAGGCCAAAATACACCGCCGCTCAATGCCGCATATCAAAACAGCCGCCTGTTATTTTCTATGTACAACCCCCACACCAGCAACAGATAGGCACGCGTCAGAACTCATGGGCGCCCCGCAACACTTCACACCATTGTCCTATTTCCAGCCTCGACGCCCCTAATAAAAAAAAAAAAAAATAAACATATTTTTTGCCCACTCTCTCCCTGCTTGTACATCCCAGCTCCAGTGGCAGCTGGACTTCCTCTCCTCAACAACGGATGAGGAGAGCTAGCTGTTGAGGTCGAGGCATATCCTGAGCCTCAGAACCCGCAATCCCGTCATTATGGAGACAACGGCAAAAAAAAAAAATATGTCTGGAAGGAGCCAAGTTTAAGTTATGGGTTCAAGCTTAATGATTTTCAGCTAATGGTGGAGGTGGAAGAAATAGTCAAAGTAGTAATGAAAAGTGTTGCTGTGCTGCAGCGTAACGCTACCCGTTTGGTGCTAGGGACGGCACGTCGTAGGACGCGCGGCGGCGGTGTGTTTTTAAAGCTTTGGTTCCACTGCCCTCAGAGGAAATGCCCACAGTGATGTCATTACCAAGCGCCAGTGGAGAGCCGATGTAAAACCAGAGACAAAACAAAAGGAGCTCGGAAGAGGAAGGCAACACCTGGCAACAGTCGCTGGAGACGGTTACTCAGTAACGCCAGTTTAAAACAAGCCCCTCCCACCTCTCCTTCACTAGCAACAGTGGTCAGAGCAGCATAGAAAAAAAAAGGGGTGTGGATGTGAAATAGAGCAACACAGTGAGGAAATATGGGCGGGGCGGTCATTTACAGTGGTTTACAGTGGTTTGAAGGGTCAGAGGGTGGTTGGGGCTCTTAGCCAATATGGGCTTTCATAAGTCATAGTGAACACGCTCAGTAAGGCAGAGAGCAAGCGTGGGTGGGGGGGGGGATGGCGGT
The DNA here is from genome assembly GCF_031162955.1 of Sander vitreus. Classification (NCBI taxonomy): domain Eukaryota; kingdom Metazoa; phylum Chordata; class Actinopteri; order Perciformes; family Percidae; genus Sander; species Sander vitreus. Next base: position 5,348,146 of record NC_135869.1, on the reverse strand, counting down.
AGTAGTGGTGGCTTTAACACACAGTCAAAGTTCAAAAGTGAGGAGCCAGTCAAAGTCAAGGAGGGAGGCCGAATGGGTAGAGGGACACCGCCGGCTCCTCCTTACGGGTGAGGGGAAAAAGGCGTTGTGCCTGCCTCGGCCCATCCCACCTCCGTCTCCCCGGCAGTCCTCTCACTGCAGCATCAGCTGCTTGAGGTTGTCGTGCAGGATGGTGTCCTTGACGTCGCGAAACACCAGCCGGATGTTCTCCGTGTTGATGGCCGTGGTGAAGTGGTGGTACAGCGGCTTCTGCTGCTGCTCGCGGCGCTTTTTGCGAAAGCACTCCACCAGGAAGCACTGGACGTCGGCCAGGCTGGTGGGCTCGCCCGAAAACTCGGGGAAGTAGTCTCTGATGGACACCTGATTCACCTTCTCCTCCAGCAGGTCCGTCTTGTTCAGGAAGAGGATGATGGAGACGTTGCTGAACACGCGGTTGTTGACGATGGTCTCGAAGATGTTGAGCGACTCGCTCAGCCGGTTGGTCTGCCGGTCCTCCATCAGCACCTGGGGGGGATGGGGGGGAGAATGAGATTTGTGTGCTGAGGTTAAAGGTGACCGTGACGGTGTGTGTCTGGTATGAGCAGCAGGTTTATTTAATGGGCACCTGCCTATTGTTTAAAGACCACTTTGAACAAAAATGCCTCTGCACTTCTATTGGATAGACCTACAGCCAATCAGAGCAACGGAGACAGACGTCACGGAAGCTGCAAGTCAAAGGCAGGCTTCGACAGAGCAAAGGCAGAGGCGGCGGCTTCCGTGTCGTGCGGACGAGTGTGGCAATGTGTTTACATACGTGATCGCGGTTCTCTGTTCCTCTTTTAAAATGAACACGCTGTCGATATCTTCCATAACAGACGCGATGGCGGAATCTACACATCTCAAACAAATTCAACCCAAGCGCTCTTTGGTGACGTGGTTGATTACGTTACTGTTGATCATCTGTCCATCATCGTATAAAGCCCGCCCTGACAATTTGTTTGTTTCGAACAGCTTCTAAAACATTCAGGAGTTGTACGCCCAGGGTTTGTGTGGCTTCCAGCTGACTCACCTGGTCGTATTCAGAGGACGAGACGAGAAAGAGGATGGAAGTGACCGAGTCAAAGCATTCGAACCAGCGCCGCCTTTCCGAGCGCTGGCCGCCCACGTCCACCATCTTGAAGGGCACGTTCTTGATCTCAAAGTTGTACTCGTGGATGCCCTTGGTGGGCTTTCTGGCCAGGAGGATGTCCTGTTGGCTGGGGAGGTAGTCCTGCAAGCACATTATCGAGATTCAATATTATTTTGACAGATATTGGGAGGAAAACTGCAAGAAATGTTTAAATCTATCTGAAAACTGTGATCTTTGTGTTCCAGATTGAAACAGTGCAAACCCATTCTCATGCTGCTGCTTTGGGGACATCCCTATTTAACACCGCATTCCTGAAATACCAGAGTGCATAAACACATGTGGGGCTTCAAGGAGAGAGTCTGTGTTTGCGCAAATATGATGTAACATTATGTAAAATCACGTTGTGTGTGCGAGTGACTAGGCTCTGGCTACACCAGATACAAATTCATAACATTCCAGGGGTGCCGACTCATCGTCGCTTAACGGTGACACAGACCATGCTAGCGTGCACGTACACAAACGCACTCACGCATACGGCTTAAAAGGTCTAGGAAAAACACAAACAAATTACCGATCTTTCGTGTTCAAGTTCATCAGAAAGGTGTTCATGCACAGCGACTTCAACAGCTTGGGTGGTTGCTCATGAAGGCTCCAGTTGTAGGCTACAACTGCCACAGGAAGGGGGCGTGTACCAGTCAAAGGTTTGGACACACTTTTTCAATCAAGTAAATGGAAAAGTGTGTCCAACCCTTTGACTGGTACTGTGTGTTAGCTTAAAAAAATTGGATTTACATTTGATTTTAGCATGAGGATATAGGGGGAAAACCATAGACTCTATAAAATATGGACATATTCTCCTTGACGACAGGTTTGTGAAGAGCCAAAAATGAAGCTGAAAATGGGCGGCCGAAAACACAAAGCGCAGCAGAGTTTGTTTGAACTGCCCCACACAGGTTAGGTGTGATAAGGGGAACCCATGGCCGCCAGACTGGAGCCGGTGCTGCTCACTGGTGCTTAATATTTTTCACAACATCAACTGAGCCTTCAATTCAGTTTTTTCAAGCCAACTATCGCTAAACTTGCACTTCCCCGTAGCTGAAGAATAAAATCTGTTTCATGTCTGTGGTACAATCCGGAAGAGACTCGCGCCAATAACACGAAAGCTGATTGGCTGCAATGTAAGTAGCATGTTGGTCTCATTTGTAGTCCTAATACAGCGAAATTATATTTGGACTAGCGAAAGAAAGAACTACAACACCACAGAACTTAAAACAAATAGCATTACAGGGAGCGTTGCATGGACGGAGGAAAAATGAAGACCTGTTTAAAATTATTTAAGACCTAGAACACAATACTTCAGCGAATTTAAGACATTTTAAGGCCCAACATTTTGAACTTTTAGCCTTATTAAGACCTTTTAAGACCCCGCGGAAACCCTGCCACACGGATACTGTTTACTTTACCTTCTCTGGTGTCAGAAATGAATTAAGTTCCGATGTCACATAAAGAAATCAGCCCCACCACAATTTCAGAAGAAGGTACAATTGTTTCCTAGACACTTTGAAGCACAAGTCCATCATTATAGTTACCTTACATTAGTTTTTATAATTGAATATAAACTCATTCATATACTGTATTTATGAACAATAATATCTATATAGAGGGAGATATATTTTAGTGGTTTGTTGGTAGAATGCATGGTCACATGGACTCATTTTTAGTAGCTGTGAGTGATTTAATGTCCTCCTCATAATGCCCATTTTCAGGCCCAGCCAACCCAAGTCATTAAAGACTGTGCCAGAAAGCACTGAATATGTGTTATAGGGATTGACTTTGAGTCATTTGTAATAGGCTAAATGGATGGGTGAAACTATTAGCAGTTTGGTTATGTATCATTTCCTGTCCCTTCCTCTGTTGGCTGATTTCAGCAGGCTTTTGAATTCATTGTTTTATACATCCTGGATTGGCCAAACCAATGCCAAAATTGCTGTTTTACTGACAAATGTTGTCACGGTGTTTGTCTTTCGTAGCAGTACCTACAGTGTTGACCTCAGCGTGTTAGCGTGCGGTGTCAGTGAGCTGTGCTAGCAGGCGGCTACATGGAGGAACAGCCCCGTGTGGAGACATGACCGAGGACAGGAAGACACCGCTTTCACTTCTCTTTTCAACAAACTAGCCACCAATCTGCTGCATCAGCCGCCCTGCCTGCTGGGGATCTGTGATTAGTGGAGCTTCTGAAGAATGTGTAGGACTTACCGTCTGTCCGAGCTTTTCCAAATTGTCCAGGAAATACTTGACTGACTCACCCTGAATGAAAGAGAGAGAAAGAGAGACTTTTTAGTGGCTTTTTTCCTCAAAATTCTGACTTAATTGTCGCGTCTTAAATCTCATACTCTGCCCTACACACTCAATACGTATACTATCGTTCAACATACTTTTGTGTAAATAAACCGTAGTGTGCATCTTTTCAGACGCACTAAGCTGTAATTTTTAACATCACTTCCTGAGAGCCTCCTTGCCGTCGAAGACGTGTAACAGTGGTAACCCCTGCTGACCTCCGCTCTAGCGGCATCGCCAGATAACGCTTAAATTACTGAAAGAGGTGAATAACTAGACCAACAGTGGTTTAAATATGTAGATATGTAAATTAGAGCGTTATTGACGTTGCAGAGCTCCTTGGTTTCCGTCATGTTTGACTGTTATGAACGTTGTCGTTACCACCGCATTGCATTGTGGGATATTTATGCCGGCGTAGTGGCCAGTACTGCATACTGTAGTATTTTACCGGAAATAGTATGCAATTCACGTACTATTGGTTTCATACTAAGGTTTTGGACACACTGAAAATCTCACATACTGTTTTAGCTACTAAATAGCATATTAGTATGGAATATTGGACATAGCCCATGTCATATTTCAGATAAGGTTAGGTATTGTTTGGATTTTAACGATTTTGATTCTGCTCGATTCCGTTTAACCATTCTTGATTCCGATTCGTTAAGGGGTGAAAACAGAGGACATGCTTATTTTACATAAAAACCTCATTCAACCTTTTCATATTCACTTCATACAGTTTATGAAACCTGTAATTTTCTGTATTTCATACAGTTGAATTTGGTTGCTGGTATTAAACAAAAAAAAAAAAAAAAAGTTTCACTGTACTGTTACTGTACCCGACTGAAATGACACAGGGTCCAACATACTGTACGTCAGGCCATATCCAATCAGCCAGTTGCCCGATCGGGCCAGTGCTCTTTTCTCTGAGACTTCTCTCCACTCCGCCCGTGTCTCCCAGCACGCTGCACACAGCCTGACACAGGCAGGATGTAGAGCTGTAACAATTCATTGCAATTAACACTATAATTGTCACTAGCGCTGCACGATATGAGGAAAATATCTAATTGAGATTATTTTTTGACTGATATAGCGATATGATTCACAATAGTGTAGGGAATGATCATTTTTGTATCATTATTCTCATTTTCATTGAAAAATAATAAAATATATATATATATATTTTTTTAAATGATTATAGTGTGATTTTCGCGAGGCTCTGTACCAAACAAAGAGGTTTTCTTTAGTCTCTAGGATAGGATCTGTAGGCCAGGATGTCTGCAGCACCACAATACTTCATTCAGAACTGTTTGACACATACTGGTTCATACAACGTTTGGATTATTGCACTAGTCCATATTGCGATTTTGATTAAATTGCGATTAATTGTGCAGCCCTAATTTTCCCTTACAGTCAAATTTAAAAAATATTTATTTATTTATGTATTACTTTATAAACAAATTACATTTTTAAATGAATTCCAGGAGACATCTTTTGCTTATGTCTGTCATGTGACCCAGATAATGTATTAACACAAATACGAGCAGAACCAAAATACATGTTGTTTGACGGATACCTGGTTCTTTGGCATTTTGGATTCCGTTCTAATTTTTAACTGGATTACGGTTCCCAACACTAATTTCACATAGCACTCTCTTCCATATTGATATTAGGCGTGGGCCGGTTACCGGTTTCAAGGTATACCGCGGTTTGAAAAAGTCCTGTTTTCAAAACCACTAAACTTTAGGTATGAGCTGTTTTTTATGAGTCTCCAAGGACAGAGAGTGCAGTTTAGAAATCCGTCTTCCTGCCAGTGTGTTTAAAATAAAATACATTTAAGAAAAGAAAAAAAAACATTTTAAAGCTGTAATTGCAAAATACAATGCAATACAATGCAATACAATGCAATACCGTGAAATCGTGCCATTTTTCCTGAAGGTTATCATACCGTCAGAATCTCATACCAGCCCATGCCTAATTGATATTGATTAGTGAACAGCTCTTTTGCATATCCAGTGTAAAGAGCCAGAGGCATGAAGGGGGCAAAAAGGATAGACTTAATTAGCAGGGGTGAAAAAAAATATATACAAACGATTTGACGTATGTATCATTTTTTGCCTAAGAATTCCCCTAAATATTTCGGTTTCTACGGTACCGCCGACGGCGACTACATCATATCAGTTTCAAGCAAAACAGAACGAAAGCAGAAAAAGCTGAAAATCCATGTTATGTTCTTCTTTACAAAGTAAATAAATGTCAGACTGACTGACTGACATGTGATGTGCATTCTTCTTAGAAAACTGTTTTTAGAAATGTATCATGATATATTGTCTCTAGAAGTGTAATATTCAACTTTTGTTTTTGTTAAGGAAGGAAAAGACAATCGCAATACTCAATACTATCGAAGCACCGTGGCCAGGATAGCTCAGTTGGTAGAGCAGGCACACACACATACAGAGGTTATGCCTCGCCACAGAAGGTCAGGGGTTCAAGCCCGACCTGGGACAATTTCCTGCATGTCTTCCCCCTCTCTTCCCCCCTTTCATTGCTTTCCTATCATTAAAGACGGAAATGCCCAAGAAAATCTTAAAATAAATACTATCGAATCACAATATTTCTAGAATCGCAACAAATGAAAATCGCAATACAAATGCAATCGGCACTCATGTATCAGGAAATAATAGAATCGGGACAAAAGCATTACGTTCCAGCCCTAGTAGTTAGAGTTTTACATTTGGGCCACCCAAAATGTACTGGTCACCAAATTTAGGGGCTTGGTGGCCCATGTGGCCAGTGCTTAAAATTATTAGCGTCGGTCCTTGTTATTGTATTGTATTTATGCAATACAAACGTCTGTAAATTTACTATTGCTATTTACTCTAAAGCAAAAGTATTTCTTATCTGATTAGGATGGAACAGTTGGTAGAATACTTGATTACTAAAATAATCGATAGCTGCAGCCCTAATGCTAACGTTACCAGAAAGCTAAGCTAGGCTGTGTCTTTAGCTGAATACTAACGTTACCAGTAAGCTACATTAGGCTGTGTCTTCAGCTGCATGCTAACATTACCGGTAAGCTAAGTTAGGCTGTGTCTTTAGCTGCATGCAAACATTACCGGTAAGCTAAGTTAGGTTGTGTCTTTAGTTGCATGCTAACATTACCAGTTAGGCTCTGTCTTTAGTTGCATTCCTTCTACAGAACATAACATGATTTGTTTTAAAGGATAAGTTGTTGTAGGAAACAGGAAATCAGTAGTTGAAGCATGTAGAGGCGTAACAGAATGATAATACGTGCACTAACAGGGTAACATTAGAAACACCAAGGCACAGTGAGCTAACTGCTCTTTAAATCTCCGCTGCTCCAAACAGATGCTTGGCTAGCTAGACTCCCTGCAGGACAGTTAAAGATCATTATCCTGTGAGCCCACAATGTAAACTTGTGGAGAGCAGTGAGGGAGAGATGGGGGAAGGAAGGGCGTAGGGAGGCGGAGGGACAGAGAGAAGAGAGAGAAGCAACCCTTCATTAGCTTGTCTGTGTCCGTCTGTGTGTGCTCAGCAGCTGCAGGCCTGCTCCATCCCCTGTGAGGACGAGCCTTTATTCTGTTGCCGTCAATGCTCATCTGTACACACAAAGCCCCCTCAAGCTACTCACAACTTGTCACAAGTAATCATGGGACATGCAAATAGAGGTAAAAGCAAGCATCATGGATGTCAAATTATGCAACACAGTTAAAGCAGGGGTTGAAGGGCAACTTTATACATGGGTCAGCAGGGTTCAACGTTAAAGGTCCCATATCAGGCTCATTTCCAGGTTCATACTTGTATTTTGTGCTTTTGCTAGTACATTTTTACATGCTTTAATGTAAACATTTTTTTCATTTTTCTCATACTGTGTCTGAATATACCTGTATTCACCTTTTGTCTGAAAATGCTCCGTTTTAGTGCCTGTCTCTTTAAGCCTCGCTCCCGAAACTGCCCAGTCTGCTCTGATTGGTCAGCGTTTCCGGGTCTGTGCTCTCCGAGTCTCTGCGCCGTTACTGCAGCCGGGAAATAACTGTAACGTCATTGTAGCGGCACTTTCTACCAAAATATCATATAGTTGTTGTGACATCAAAACTGTACAGGAAGTCCTGACGGCTCGTTTAAAGGCACAGTTTCTGAACAGGAGCTGTGTGCATTTTTCTGTAGATTGAGTGTTTTGATACTTTCACAGTATTTATATAGCACCTTGACCGGCTTTATTATAAAAAAAAGACATGAAAATCAAAATTTTTACAATATGGGACCTTTAAGTTTTTTTTAACTAGTTCGGGCAAGTAAAAAAAAAAAAAGAAATCCACTTGCCTGAAGTAAATTTTTACTGGCGCCTATACAATTTCTTTTCAGATAAAAACCCCTGAAAAAAACAGCAATAGCGTTGGGGAAAAAAAACATGTCAAAAAGCATGAAAAACGTAAAGAAAACGTAGAAATAAATCTCAAACTCCGAAGGAAAATAAACAGCTTGCCAAAAGCATTGAAAAAAGCGCCACCAAAAAGCATCAAATGTCAAAAATGGAACCTTTAAAAAGGTGTAAAAAATGTAAAAAAGTTAAAAGCGGCACATTCAAATCATCAACAAGCATTCTACGACGGGGACAAGAGAACAATGACGGCATTTATGATACGATGACGCCAGAATGGGAAAGTGGAGTTTTACCTGCTCCGGGGCCATCGGGCAACCCTTACTGTTGAACCCTGGGTCGGAGATATGGCTAAATCAATACACCAGAACCAAATTCTATGTGACCCACCTCGGCCCTCAACCCTTTAGACATGTATATAGCATCAAAGCACTGCGCCATGAATGCAATAAGGAGATTCGGTTCCGGACTGAAACATCAACACCTCGCAATGTTGGTGCTGGTCAACGCGCTTACTCACCAGCTGGAACTCTCTGCGGCGGTCGTAGGCGTTCTGGATGCCCTGGTCGGCCCACAGGGCCCGAATGGACGGCAGGTAGTGCTGAAAAACTTTGTGCTCCACCATGCCGTGACCGTTGGCCATTACCGACCGGGTGTCAAACGCCATCATGATGTCTCCGTGCTGCTGGTTGGACAGGTTGCCCCATGGGATGTGTAGCTTCTCTCGAGCATCCACCAACACTCGAATACCTGAAACCGGAAGGAAACATGTCGGAAATGTATTGTAGTCAAGACTGTCCATTTTTCCAATACAGGCTACGCTTGCATACATGGTAGATATGTGGATCTTTTAGAAAATAAAAAGAAGCTCATGTCACATAAAAATGTTGTTTAGAGGGGGGGAAATCCTCCGACGTGGTGACACAGCGTTGTGTAGTGGACACATCAAGACCACCGATATCAGGCAGTGACAGGTCCCGTTCCTGACAACAAAAGGCATTCTCCCTCTTTGGGCACAGCATCATGCACAGCACCCACAGGATCACCAGCAAACTCCCAAGCAGCAGCTGCTTCACCCTTCTCCACCTGCTGCCTCTCTCTATTCCCCCCCCCCTCTCTCTCCCTCTCTCCGTGGTCTTGATTACAGTTCATGTGTACTTCGCTGCGGTTCACATCAGGTGTGAAAATCAACTGTACCAAAACACGTGAAGTGGACTTTTATTTTACCCAACTATGAGGAGTTTTTAACCGGTTATGAAACGTCTCAATTAAACACTGATGCCACTATATAAGACAGCAGCGCAGCCCAACACGGACAGACCCAGACGCGGCTCCGCTGGCGCCTTCGACCTGCAGTCGGGGCTCCGACAGGAGGCTGAGAGCGCCGCGCCCCGACAGCCTCAACAGACAGATTGGAATTTGTATACAGTTCAGAGATACGTTTTGACTCAACGTCCAGAAGAATAAATAAAGTATTTTTCTTTTTTATTATCTTAACATTGGCAGGGCATCAGATATTGGTGATTACCTCTTATCATTATTGTCAATTGGCACACGTTTACAAAATAACTACAAGACCACACAATTACTGATTTGACCCAATGTTGAGAGATACAAGCAAGAAGAGGTAATAATCCAGGCAAGCTAAATCATTACACACTAATTTAAAAAAAACGTCAAAGAGAGACTACTACAAAACTCATACCCGAACCCTGGCTGATTTAATTTTAATTCTGAAATGACACAGACACTAACGGTTTCCTTTTCAGTTCAACCACGTCATGCATCAGTCACTTCCCCCTGACTGAGGCTGAGCGAGCCTCTACCACTTCCCTGTTTGCACTTACTCAAAAGGAAGTTAACATTTAACTGCCCCGTACAAGCCCAGTGATGTCATGGAAGCCAATCACACTGGCTGTATTCGAAAATGCAGACCACATACAGGGCTTCCCCCAGTGTATTGCAAGCCTGGCGGCACACCAGGCCTAAGTTGTCCCCCACCAGGCATGATTTTTTTTGGTTGGAAACTTAGACGTAGTCTTATTTTTAAATCTCCAGTTAGCTTTGAGCGCTGACTTAATGTAGAGCCCTATGGAATCCGTCTTATAGCTTTTTTTAAATTCTCAATTGTTATCACTGAAACTATTGGGCTCTACATTAATGCTGCCATCAGTCTGTGACTGGCCACCGCCGGGCCCTTGTCAAAAACAGACACTACCCCGACTGCAGTGTGCAGTACTGGGTACCTGAAATTCGGTTCCAGTACCCAACTGTACTTTTTTTCGGTACTTTCCCTCTGTAATTACAAAAAAAATATTTCAGTTGTAAAAATAAAAGCTATTTATCCTATTTACTTAGAACATTGTTATTTATTTAGAATATTTTACACTCTAAAGAATTTAAAACAAAAATAAAACCCCTCCCTCTCTCCTCCCAAAGCAGTCCCTACAACCTATTAAATTGAATAATTATAATTTCTTACTCACTGTAACTTTTATTCTTCTATTTGTATATTATTCTTTTTATTTAGTATTTTATTTTTTATTAGTTTTATTTTCATCATGACCGTTTTTAATTGCTCTTTAATGTTTCATGTAAAGCACTTTGAATTGCCTTGTTGCTGAAAGGTGCTGTAGAAATAAAGCTGCTTTGCCTTACAACCTCAGCCTGTCAGTCAGTCCCCAGGGCACAGAAACCAACGTTGTGCCTGCTTGTCTCAGAGGAAGTTTAACGTCAATAGCATCGCGACCGCTTTCAGCTCACCATTACAGTGCCCATATTATGAAAAAAAATCACTTTTTCTGGGATTTGGGGTGTTATTTTGTGTCGCCGGTGCTTCCACATGCATACAAACATCCATGCTGTTTTGAGTAAGATACGGGTTTCTGAATGTGTCCTGCCTTCAGTCTCCGGGTGAGCTGTTCAACATCGGCAGGGCTTTTTACGTCACTAGCCGAAACGAAGGGGCTAACAGTAGCATGCTAGCTTATTCTCAATAGAAAAAACACTGCTACAACACACACTAGTTCACCATAATCTACAAAAGAACTACTTACATGTCCCTCTTCTGCAGGTATTCCACGCAAAGTTGGAAGTACGCCCTCGTTTAGAAGAAGTCTCCTGGCTAATCCTGCCTTGTAACTGACCGAAGTTGTTTAAACAGCTAGCTAGCTGATATGATCCTTAAGTAGCTACTGCGCATGTGCCAACAAAGATGTTACAGCAGTGAGAGGTCTCAGTCTGTAGCTAAAACAGAGACCTGAATACAGGGTGAAAAGAGGAGCTGCAACAATGTGCAGTACAACAAAAATATGGTGTTTTTTGAAAATTAAACCATGTAAACCTATTCTGGTACAACCTCAAAATACAATTATGAACCTTTTTTTGAAAAACTGTAACCACACTTGCAACCGCTTTACCGGCATTTCCGTGACTCACTGTGACTCTACAAAACTGTAGAGGTGACGTAGTTTGCACGAGTTTACTCCATCCGCACCTCTGCGCATGCGTGTCGGAGCTTAGCTCTCCGTCAATATCCAGAGAGGACAGATAAGCTTGCACTTACTTGCTCTCAGGTACCGAAATTTGGTACCGTTTGATTTAAAGTTAAAGGTCCTCGGTAATACCGACGTAATTCGGTCGTTACCCAAAAAAGTACAGAGTTCGGTACCCAACCCTAGCTAGGGGGCGAAAGAATCGCTCATAATCTGTGTTCATATTCACTTCTCCTGTTGGAATCAACACACTCAGGACCTGCTGCTAGTCTGCTAAAGAGGCGTGGCCGTGAAAAAACCCATGTGACACAGAGACAGTAAACTACTCTGAGTTGGGCCGTTGGGCCGACTAAGATTTTGCACCGGTGCACCTAATGTCCTCGCATCCGCTGCCTCTCCACGAACGAAGCGATGTCGTTTATATATCGATATGGTTTAATGTTGCGTTACATGACCCCATTCCTTCTGTAAAGCCGTGCCTGTGTTTGGATCTCTCCTCCGCGCGGCCCCGCCCCCGTTCACACACACGGCTCACCTGCAACATGGAGAGACACAGCGCCGCCGGTCCAAACTGACATTTGTCTACAGTTTTACTTGTTATTAACACAGCTGTATATGGTTAAGTATGAGAGGGAAACCTGTATTGGTACCAGTGTTTCCGCTGGTAACTCTCTGTTATTGCGGCCGCCACGGCAAAAAACAAGTTATTAAATGCAACCAACTTCAGTTCGTTGAGTAATAGCGTGTGAGACGGAGCCTGCTGCACCTGGGCGAGAGATGTGACCCATGGCCAGAAAATCATAGTTCATAAAAATGCAGCGCAGTGACGATACAGACATTTCATAGCCTACACAGGACGTGTGTAACGCCGCTGACCCGCCAAAGCGCATTCGACCCGTGCTGGAACCATTCATAATGAGTCAGCCGTCACTCTGTGAGTAGCATACGCTTCAGTCCATCGCACTCCCCCTCTCTTCCTCTGTCTCCCTATGTCTTATGTCTTTCTGTCTGTTTTTTTATTTTTTAAGATTTCGGCCTTTATTTTGATAGGAAAGCTGAAGACATGAAAGGGGAGAGAGAGGGGGGAATGACATGCAGGAAAGGGCCGCAGGTCGGAGTCGAACCTCTATATATACCAACTGAGCTATCTGGGCGTCCTCTTTCTCTTTTAATCAGTCTGTTATTGTTGTTGAAAACAAGTGAAGGAGCTTTCTCAGAGAGCGAGAGAGCGAGATAGAGATATATATATATATATAGGCTATTTATTTCAGATAACTTTCATTTACATGTGTTGCAGCTGTATATTTTCAACCTGGAAACCCTGTCTTTGCATTTTATTTTAATCACAATCTGTTTTAATAAAAAGAGCTTGTGAAAAGTGGCTTTGACTTAAAACTGAACATTTAGCCCACTTTGTAAAAAAATAAAAATAAATACAGAGCTATATATCGTGTATCGCCATGCAGCGTTGCAGGCGACGCGAGGAAAAATTTGGGTGCACCTACATTTTGTACAGAAAAAAGTTAGGTGCACCAGTGCAACCGAGGCAAAAAGTTAGTCTGGAGCCCTGTACCTTATGAGTAAGTCACTCCTACTTTTTTCAACTGAGGAGCAAATCATGCCCCATACGGACATGCTCTGTTCATACTAATCAAATGAACTGCACTTTGTTGTCAGATGCGAAAGCCCCCCCCTCCCTTACTGCATTACAGGCCTGCACGATATTGAAAAAAACTTACATTGCGATATATTTTCTCCCTGCGTTATATATTGCGATATGAAAAAAAGACTAATTTTTACAAGAGGACATAAATAGCCCTATTTAGAAATACAAAATAATTCTCAACTACTGGGGTGATTTTGTAGGGGAGTGCATCTACAAAGAAAGTAAAAATGAAAAAGGAAACTTTATGTGAACCAGTCTTTGTTGAACTTTAATGCTTTACAAAAACCAAAGCAAGTAAGGCTGTGACTACTCTTCTGAAGGGATTTTGGAGAGGGAAATTAGGAAGAAATACACTGGTTGACTGACATGACACCATTGTATTCATATAATTTCAATCCAGGCTAAAGTGAATGATATTAATAATGCATGCATGTTGCTTCCTCTAAATGTCAGGCTGTGGTCGACTAGCGGGGGCCTGCTTTGGTTGGTTGCTAAATTGATTAAAATAGATCATGATTGTTGGTTTGCTGTGCTTGCTGTGCATGCAGAGTCTGCATGCATCCCCCCCCCCCCGTCGGACTAACGTCACGTCACATGACCACCTGTCTTAAAAGGGAAGGGTCGGCCGGTAACAATCATGGAAAAGGAGAACGGTGAAAGTTTACTTTTTTTAATCAAGCAGCAAAGAAGCTGTAGCGTCAACATCGCAACGTCCTGCGATGGGACTATCGCGCGTGCGAATTGTTACCTGCAGAATTTTGTATAAAAATATTTGCAGTACAATAAATATCCCTCCTGTTGTCCTTGGGTCAAATATGACCCATTTTCACAAAGTTTCTACACCGGAAATTTGGGTTTCTTTCAACCAAAAAACATAACGTGGATGGTTCCATACAACCATTACTCTTCACACGTAAAATAAATGATCAGTTCACTACTTTCATTGAATGTGGGTGTTTTATTCAATTTTATAGCGTTTGGAGAAAAAAAAATGACCAAAGAACGTTGGAAAAAGTGACAATTTCTTTTTTTGAAAAAGAAAAACAACAAAAAAACAAAAACGGCCAAAAAAAAGTGCAGAAAAATCAACAAAAACATCAACAATAACATCGGAAAAAAGTGACACATTTTTTTTGGAAAAAAGGGACCAAAAAGTCGAAAGAAGTGACAAAAACGCCACCAAAAAAAAGAAGTATTTATTTATATATTATATTTCAAATGTTGACCCAGAAAAATGTAAAGCTGCATTGTCGATGGGAAGAGAACACAAGGGATATAAGAAGTCTGCACCTCCTTCTGCGCGTGCACCCCCACACCCCGGGTCAGCTACCACCACAAATAGAATCTAAGTGTGTGGCAAACACTGGAGTTTACTGCGTCCTTATGGATTTGAATGTGTCAGAGACACAGGACACATATACCTAGCAGCTAGGGGTGCACAATAATTAAAACTGGCCAGTGCAACCCACCCCAAATATCTAATAATAATCTCCTTTACATAAATAAAGACATTTGCACCATAACTTGATGCAGAAAAGGCACAAATTCTTGCAGAAAAATCCACATGGCATCGCAATCTGTGCTTTAAAAACAATAAATGTAAAAATCGAGAATCGAACCGTGACCTTAGAATCGAAAATTTTAATCGAAGATTTGGAGAATCGGGACACCCCTACACCCCCCCCCCACACACACACACACACACACACACGCTGGCCCTGCATTTTTTTTTTTAAAGAGATCGACGCACAAGTATAAACTTCAGGCCACTTACGTAGGCTTCCGAGAAAGCTCTGCGTGGAGCCTCCGCAGGACCATGAATCAGGCTTTAGTAGTAGCGTGCTGCTTGTGGTGTTGTGGCTTCCCATGGGATTAATTGTACTGATAAACGGTAGAAACGCCACGGCCACACCGCTGTGTAGAGTCTGGTTGTTCACCCTCTCCACGGCAGTGTGTTCGCTTGAGCTGATCTATATTTGGAGTTGACCGGAGCTAACCGAGCCATCAATTAACGTTCTCTTCGTGCCGGCGCCCATTAACAGTAACGTTATTTATGCACTCGAGCCCGAATAAAACAACTTAAAAGTTGTTTGAACGACAGAAATCTGTCTCGATGAGATCTTAACGATTTCAACGCCGACATGTATAGTACAGAACAGCGTGTTTAAAGTTATTAGGATTCCCAAAACACAGATTAAAACAACCAAAATGAACGTGAATTAACTTTGGATCGCCTTAGTGTAATATGATTTAGGAGGTGCACACAGGGCTGAGATTTTATAATAACGTGCAACTTTCTGTATGGATCATAGGTTAAGTCGTTAATACAACATTTCAGCTCTGGGTAATGTTAATCAGGTATTTTTTTTCCTGCTGAACCATACATTTTATTTGACAAACCAACCAGATTTAGTTGACAAAGCACAGCTACACATCTGCATCATCTTCTAGTCTGGTGTTGAATATGTAAATATAGCCTGGACACCAGCCGAACTTAGCCCCGCCCACAACATTTGCGGTCGGGTAGTTCGGTCAGGACTTGATCCGTTGTGGAGCATCTATGCTCGAACCAGAGCTGTTTGGACCAATCAAATTGTCGGGGCGGGCTGCATACAATGATGGACAGATGGATCAACAGTAACGTAATCAACCACGTCACCAAAGAGCGCTTGGGCTGAACTCGTTTACAACAAAGATGGCTGCAATCGTGTCTGTCATAGAAGGTATCGACAGCGCGTTCATTTTAAAAGAGGAACAGAGAACCGCGATCACGTATGTAAACACATTGCCACACTCGTCCGCACGACACGGAAGCCGCCGCCTCTGCCTTTGCTCTGTCGAAGCCTGCCTTTGACTTGCAGCTTCCGTGACGTCTGTCTCCGTTGCTCTGATTGGTTGGAGGTCTATCCAATAGAAGTGCAGAGGCATTTTATTTCCTGGTTCAGTTGAAACACGCCCCATAATCACAGCCCAATGGAGCGGTATCAGACTCGTGTTCCGACTAGAATCTGAGTATGACCACGTCAGGCTAATGTAAATAGTTAGGCTATTTCTTTCTAAATTATCTTGTTATGTAGTCTTTTTTTTTCTTCCAATAAATAGTTCATAAACCTTTGTTTGACTAGTTTATTACTGAACCCAGCCATCACATGCCGCGCCCTTACATCCTGCGTTGCCCACCACCACAAGTAAATTCTCAACCTGTGGGAAACACTGTAATGGAAGCTTACCATTTACGCCAAGTAGCCACAGGAAGCTGTGCCTAATGGGGTTTTTCTACTGGCCCTTTTGGCTGCGCCGAGCCAGACCATGCCGTGCTGATTTGCATTTCAATTATTACTAGTTTTAGCGCACTGAGCCCACCCATGATGGACCTTTTCGGAGTGGGTCCAAAACTTGGCGGACCCGCCTCCGAATGGGCTGCGGTGACATCTTGTCGAACTCTCGGCCAACCCTTGACGATCCCCTTTCTCCCCATCGAATGTTGCGAGACTCAACTCATGTCTGATTTATTTGTGACTATTTAAAATGGGTAAACACTTGTTTCACTGTAGAGCAGCGCACGGCGCCTGGATTCACTCAGCCCCTCCTTGCCCCGCTTTCGCTTTCCCTCTCTCTCTCTCTCTCTCTCTCTCAAACACACTGACAACGGAGCCATCTGTGAACAGTAGGGGTGGGTACCGAATTCAGTACTTTTTAAAGGACAGAACCAAATTGCCTTCTTTGTATCGTGTATCTAAAAATGCCTCGTCATTCAATACCCAATTTCAATACCTAAGGAGTGAATCTCATCAGCGTTAGTGAGCCAATAAGCATGCAGCATGATTCTACCAAGATCTAATAATGTCTGTGATTGGCTGTCTAACGTTACACGTTGTAGAGACACACGAGGAAAACTCGTTACACAAAGACAGAATAAATACAAAGATTTGTGCCGTAATGTATAATGTTGAGTAACCGGTATCGAAGTCACAGTATTGGTATCGAAATGTTTTGAAACTATACCCAATTCAAAAATTACCAGAGTAGTGGTGTGATTCACCAAGTACGTTTGCTACTTTGGTTACTCTGACTCACTTTAAGTCAGCAGCATGTCTGTATGGGATTTCCCACTACAATGACCCAGGTTAATACCAGAAGTCAACGGTCCCTTAATGCAACCTGGACATTGTTGTGGGCACAACTTCACCGGCTCATTAATGAAGTCAGTTAGCAGACACACACAGCAGACTGCTAAGCCTTACTGTAGACTAGAAAGTTGTAGCAAGTACAAGTTCAGTGAAGGGATTGTGTAACTTTTAGAGGGCAGCTGAAACTACTGACCAACCTGTCCATCTGTACTGTAACACAACAGTCACAAAATGTCCCACTTTTCATAAACTCAGCACAAAGGTGGATTTAAACCGTTTAGAGAAACCAGACATCATTTGAAAAAAGCGATAATATTTGAAATTGCAGCAGTTACAGCCAACAACCTGCAAACACAGTGTCATATCTTAATGTAAGATGACTTGTAAGATGAAGCATGGCTACAGAAAAGGTCCAGTGTTTCAGTCAACGTTAGATAGGGCTGCCCATGGTCTTAAATGATAGGCATGTTTACAGTAAACAGGGACATTTTTTTCAAATGATTTCAGTGTCATGTTCTCTCCATACACCAACAGCGATATGTCTCGGTAATAACAGCAGCCATTGGGGCAAACACTTGGATGTCAAACCATTGTGTAAGTTGCGTGTGACTGAACATTACAAAAAATATATATCTGGGAAGCTCTGAATAAACACAAACAATGACCCCACTGCACGCGCCACCGTCCCCTTCAGTCCCACCATGTAGACCAACACAAATAACATGGGCGTTTCTTGGTCGCTAACCAGCTAACCACACTAGCTTTGTCGAACACAGAAAAGTGCCTCACCGATCGGTTCAGCTGCAGCTAGCATGGCCACCAACTTCCCACTCTTTACTCCCTACACCCAAAAGTAAACGGCCAATACAGAGGTCAAAACCAGCCCCGCTTCAACATATTAAATACAACGGGTGCTCAGTGTAGCCTTACCTTTTATAACATTACTAAAAATCGTGGCTCTGAATTCTTCTTTGGCCTTCTGATCGAAGTCCTGCCCATGGATAATGCGCATCTGCTTGAGGAAAGTGGACTTGCCGCTCTCGCCTGCCCCAAGTAATAGGATCTTAACTAACCTTTTGACATACGTCTTATCTCGATTAATACACTTATCTATCTCTTTAGATTTCCGCAACTGTTCTACCTCGCCGCTTGTGAGGAGACAGTTAGGGAAACATACAGATAAAACGGAGCGGGACGGCAGGAAATCCGCCATCTTTGAAACAACTTCATCTATACAGACAGCGAGGAGGGCTGAGCTCACGCCAGTCCGCTGCTGCGTTCACGTGTCGTAGGAATCCACTTTAATATAACTTTCACCAGTGTGCTTTAACCATCGAAATCAAAAGTGT
Source organism: Sander vitreus (assembly GCF_031162955.1). Taxonomy (NCBI): domain Eukaryota; kingdom Metazoa; phylum Chordata; class Actinopteri; order Perciformes; family Percidae; genus Sander; species Sander vitreus. Next base: position 5,329,624 of record NC_135869.1, on the reverse strand, counting down.
AAATACTGAACTGAAGCCAATCTAAATGTCATTGTAAAATAATAATAATAATGTTAATCTCAGGGAAAACGTTGCGTGAGAACTGGGCAATGTTTTTAAACAAAATAGGCCTACTTTGATTTCTCCAATAAATTAAATTCTGGTCGCACTCATACACAAATAACGTGTAAAATAGCAATGTGTCTTAACTCCACATATAACCAAAAGGAATGAACAAAAATACAGATCTACCCCTTCTTGAAATTTTGATATGTGGTTTATGCATAAAACGATAAAAGAAACAAAACAAAAAAAACGATGTGTGTTTTGCATATCAAGTAAAAAAAATTCGAACGAGGTTCAAATTTGCCTATTTTTGTCTGGCACATGCATAGACTGTATACAAGTCTATGGTCACATGCGTGGTTACAAGGCGTTGCTAATGTGCGTCAAAATATTTTTTTTCAAATATGCATGAACGCAGCAAAAAAGTACCGTGGTGGGCGAGGCACGCTCATGATAAAGTACGTGAGCGCGCCCATGCTTCAATGTTTGGGCGGGTCGCACAGATTGCTGCAGCAACATCTCGTTCTTAGCATTTTTTTCAGACTCAGTTCAACAGATATTTCAAAACACCTGTCTGCACTCGACCTTACTGTGTGGAGGCAAATAAATACATGTATGAAAAGTTAGCAGTGATAAGATTAAACGTTTATTTTATAATTCTAATATATGACTTTCATGACATAAGCTGCTATCTGGCCTCAGGTTTGCTTAGTGGTTTTGGTATTGGCAAAGATGTATGGAATGCCGTTTTATTCAATATTAAATAAATGAATAAATACATAAATAAATGAATAACTACATAAATACATGAATAAATGAATAAATATGCCTTTGAAATACATCATGAAATAAATAAATGAGGCAATAAATACATAAATAATTAAATATTCATATACAAATGAATTAATTAGTTAAATAAATATATTCAAAGTTTTTTTTAATTATTTCATCGTACTTTTATTTCATAAGTCCACATTTATTTATTTCAAGAGACTTTTATTTCATAATGCCACATTTATTTATTTCCCTCTCTATTTATTTCCAGTTCTTATATGCAAATCAGGGGGCGTGGCTATCTCTCACATTCAGAACGGAGCACCACGACCGGCAGTTCGCGGTGCTCTGTAACCAGCCCACAGTCACCTATTCTGGGGTAATTAGACCACCAACTACCGCTCAACTGACGGAGCACCACGCCCGGCAGCTGGTGGTCGCGAAAACAACAAGCAAGACCTCAACAGATCACCGGCTGCTAGGCAGCTAGCAGAGAGGGTTGAAGTAGAGCTGGGCAATATATCGATAATATATCAATATCGTGATATGAGACTAGATATTGTCTTAGATTTTGGATATCGTAATATCGTAATATGGCATCAGTGTTGTCTTTTCCTGGTTTTAAAGGCTGCATTACAGTAAAGTGATGTCATTTTCTGAACTTACCAGACTGTTGTAACTGTTCTATTATTTGCCTTTACCAGCTTAGTCATTATATCTACATTACTGATGATTATTTATCAAAAATCTCATTGTTTAAATATTTAGTTAAAGCACCAAAAACCTATTGATAGCGAGGTATTTGGTCAAAAATATCGTGTTATTTGATTTTCTCCATATCGCCCAGCCCTAGGTTGAAGCTAGGTAGCATAGGTAGGCAGCAGGTAGTTTGCTAGCAAGCTATCGTTGCTATCGTAGCTTGTGAAATGAGCCTCATGTCGTAGGCATCCGTCAATTTAATGATCTCCCGTTCATGTTCACAACCATGTCTAGGATTTTTAGAAATGTAGGGGATCAGTGAGAGTCTAATGAAGAAAAGTCAAAAAATAAAAGGGAAAGGTGGCGCTGAGATGGTCAGACTCAAAAGGAAAAAAGGGATCGTGTTGCTTGCTGTGCTGTGTGTTCATTCATACACCGGACCATCCGAAACCCACCCCGCCCCCCACCACCCTACGATTTTTTTGGTCCCACTCCGCCACTGTCCACATAAATAGTCCCATATAAGTCTCATTCACCTTGTCTCACTTCACTATCAACGGAAATGTTCAGTTTAATGTGAATTGGAGCAGTCGTTTAGTTGGTGGTTCAGTTACCGCAGAATAGGTGACTGTGTGTTGAGTACAGAGCCCTGCGAGCCGCCGGGCGTGGTGCTCCGTCAGTTGAGCAGTAGTTGGTGGTCTAGTTGCCCCAGAATAGGTGACTGTGGGCTGGTTACAGAGCACCGCGAACTGCTGGTCGTGGTGCTCCGTTCGGAATGTGAGCAATAGCCACGCCCCCTGATTTGCATATAAGAACTGGAAATAAATAGAGAGGGAAATAAATAAATGTGGCATTATGAAATAAAAGTCTCTTGAAATAAATAAATTTGGACTTATGAAATAAAAGTACCATGAAATAATTAAAAGTAAAACCTTTTAATATATTTATTTAACTAATTGATTCATATGTATATGAATATTTACATTTATTTAATTATTTATGTATTTATTACCTCATTTATTTATTTCATGATGTATTTCAAAGGCATATTTATTTATTTATTCATGTATTTATGTATTTATTCATTTATTTATGTATTTATTCATTTATTTATGTATTTATTCATTTATTTAATACGGTGGCCGACAGGGGCAAACGCCCCGCAACTTAAGAAAACACACGCAAATAGACAAAACACAAGCACATTAAGAAAACAACTTCATTCATTTGACAACACATTGGAGCATTCAGCAAACACGCTGCAAATGCACACAACACAACCAAATAGATAAATGCGCTGCAAATAAAAAATGATGTAAAAAGAAAAGCACACAACACCAAGAAAACAAATGCAACAACAAAAACGCAGCATCCAGATTACACAACGGAAGTTCTCCAGACCTCTAGAGGGAGCAGCTAGTGGAACAGCTGGATTTTTGACCCCACTGGGAGGGAGCGCTCTGCCTTTTTAATAGAGTCGGGTATGGCTGCAGCCTGGAGAACTCCATAGACTGTATATTAAATTCATATTATTATTATTAATAACATAATATATTAATAATATACAGTCTATGCTCCCGTCTCATGCCATCCCGGCTGGTGCCGTCCCCGAGCTTCGGCTTTTCAAAATAAAAGCTTGCGTCGTTCAGTTTGCTGAATGCTGCGCATGTGTTGTCAAATGAATGAAGTTGTTTTCTTAATGTGCTTGTGTTTTGTCTATTTGCGTGTGTTTTCTTAAGTTGCGGGGCGTTTGCCCCTGTCGGCCACCGTAATGTAATATTGAATAAAACAGCATTCCATATTAGGATCCTTCTTAGCAGGTGAATTATTATCAGCAAAATGTATTTAAGTTCTAGGCTATACAGTGAAGTAAAATGTTACCTTTCAGTAGTTTATCACAATATTTCTGGATTAATGTTAGCCTACTGTTATATTAATGTTTATCTTGCATCAACTATATGCTTTTGAATGCCAGCGTCATGTTTCAGATGTACCTGGAGTCGGTTATGTTTCTACTGAGGTAGGATGTTTTATGTTAAAGCATATTATCATATATGTATCAAATATTGCATCTTGCCATGCTAACATGTAACACTTTATTAATCTAATTTCCTCCTGATGTTCTTTTTCATGTCTATAGTTCCAAGTAGCATGTGAGTCCAGGCAGCAGTTAGCTCCAGTGTCAGTATATTCACCTCAGCAGCTCTGTGAGTATAGCAAAACACAGTTTTTATATTCTAATTCAGTAACATTAAATCTTTTTAGTGATGTATAAAAGAGATGATTATTATTATTTCTGCCCTGATAAATTGTTTATAGATGATTTACAAAGTATTTCTTAAACATTACCAATGTATTCTAATCATCAGCTATATAATAACCATCCTAAAATCATTTAGTAATCATTAATATATATATATATATATATATATATATATATATATATATATATATATATATATATATAACATCAAGCATAGCGTTACTAATTATTAGTAATCATTATTATTAATTATCATTTCATTGTTTTTTCATAGTAAAATGACTATTAACTCAAGTTAATCCAAGTTTACCATTTATTAGTGGTAGTTATTATAAAGTGTTACCTTAATGGCAATAAAACATGTTGTGTGCTGCGTTACCTTTCACACATCTTGTTACAGTCTGTGTGCAGATATGTTTGCATGTGATTACGCCCACTTTTGGAAAATAGTTGGATTGACTTAGATTTTTCCTTAAAAATCTTTTTGTGGTAGGGCTAAAAACAATGTGTAATTATGCAAGCTTACCTTATCTGTAAGCTAGTTAAATGTTTCCCAACTGCTAGGGACTGGGAGGGGGGGGCATGAAGCAGAGACTGTAATATTAGCCAACGTAGCAGCAACTGTTGATCTTGGTCATTTGGTCATCGCCGTTTTAGTATTTGTAGTTAGTATCTGACCATATTTGGACAAGTGGGCGGCGCTGAAGATGCTGCCTAAAAACTAAGCTAAATGCTAAGCTAAATATAAAGAGGGAAACTTTTTTCAACTTCTGAATGTTTACTGAGGTAATAAATCAAGAGAGAAATAGGCTCATTTTCTCATAGACTTGTATAGAAAATGCACATAAAACATAGTTTACCTTCCAAAAAATGGCACTGAATAAAACATTTTAAATACAAATGTGTATTAATTTATTGTTTCTATGATCATATTCCTGTATTTACTTCATTTTGCTCTGGTAGCAAGAAGGTTTGAACCCAACACAGCTACCTTTCATGTCATATTTGACTTCTTGGTTTTGGGTTTCAGACCTTAGAATTCAATGCTGCTCACCAGGTTTGGACCAACAACCTTCAATCTACCTACACACATTTTCACATCTTCCACTTAATCTTCTCAAAGAGCTGCAACTAGAACATTTATTTTCATCATGTATTAATGTGTGGATTATTGTCTGGATGAATGGATGAGTTGTTTGGTCTCTAAAATGTGGATCAGTGTTTCCCAAAGCCCAAGATGACGTCCTCAAATGTCTTGTTTTGTCCACAACTCAAAGATATTCAGTTTACTGTCACATAGGAGAGAAGAAACTAGAAATAATTCACATTTAACAAGCTGACATCACACAAGTTTCACTGCTTTCAATGAAAAAATGACTTAATTGCAAAGTGTGTTAATTCAGAGGGTTCTTAGCCTACGTTAAGTTTATACACATTTCTGTGTGCCTGTGGTTCGTTTGGTGGGTTGTGTCGACCTCCATCTCCACCTCTGTGTCTCTGTCCCAGTGATTACTGAGTGTTAACTCCTCCCTGGTTTGTCTTTAATCACATCTGAAGCTCAGCTGGTGCCGAGTGATGGCTGATGTTTGACAATAAATTCCTCTGCTGTTAACTTGGAAGAGGGAAAACGTCCTAAAAGCTTAAATAGCGGCCGCTGACGAGGAGGGGCTGGTTGTGCATATGTCACTAGAATAAACAGATCGACAGAGAGATCTCTCTGTCACAGCGTCTCGTTTGAAGAAACTCCAACACAACACAGAAGTTTGTCACGATGAAAATCATTAACTGTTTGCTATGTTTCCAGTACTAACACTTCATAAAGGAGACACCTGAAACCAAACCAGGAGCCTCTATAGCCCAAACCTGAGGACTGTGGGGCTGTTGAAGAAGAAAACCATCCCCTTTAAGGAGCACAGGCCTTCTGGAGATGGAACAGCACAACTTGCTTTACAAATCAGAATCAAAATGGGATGTTGAATCATTGAAATCTGTCCATTATCTTGTAAAATAGTCTTATTTTTAAAGGCTGTAGAAAGTGAACCTGCTTTCCTGCGATGCGACCACTAGATGTCACTGTTCACCAAGGATAACCCACCGTCATGTTCAAGCTAACTGACTGCAGGAAGGTTCTCTCTTCAGGGCCCCATTTCAGAAAGCAGGTTTAGTGAAAACTCTGAGTTTGTTAACCCTGAGATGAGGGAAACTCTGGGTTTTCCATTTCAGAAAGAGAGGTAACTTAACCTCAGAGTCAGTTACTATGGTAACTGAGCCTGTGAACCTAACCTGGTCGGGAGCAGGTTTTCTTCAAGAAACCTCGAGTTTCTCTCAGTCTCCTCCCTCTGACACCAGCCCAGCATGCTGACACAGCCCTCTTTCATTTCCTCATTCATTCATTCAGTCTGTATCAGGCGCATTTTAGCGCAGTTTGTTATCTACATGAATAAAAAAAATTGTGTTGGTTGATGAAGAAGCTGTATTACTTCTGCTTTACTTCGCAGGGTGTTATATGTCGGGAGATGATATTGAAGCCCCGACATTTTAATCTTGAGATAACTTCCTATTTAAGCGGTATTGTTTTTCTTCCCAGTCTGCTGCATAAACTGGTAGCACTTTATAATAACTATCCATAATTCATCATTTGTTAAGCATTAGTTACCTATTAGTTAATGGTTTGTTTATTATTATGTATTGTTCATACATAATTTATCATTAGTAAAGCATTTGTTCACACAGTTATAAATGGTTTGTTCATAGTAAATAAGCCTATCTAAAAAAATGCGTTTGTATGTACATGATTTATACTTAACAAATAATGAAACAACCATTTATAAATGAAATCATTTCCCATTATAAACCAGTTGCAAACTATTACTAAATGCTTTGTTCATCATTTGTAACAAACCATGTATGAGTGTGTATACAAATGCTTTATTTATGAGAATTAACATATGAGCAATGCTTTACAAATGATGAACAAAGCATTTAGTAATAGTTTGCAACTGGTTTATAATGGGAAAATGATTTAATTTATAAATGGTTGTTTCATTATTTGTTAAGTATAAATCATGTACTTACAAACGTATTTTTTTAGATAGGCTTATTTACTATGAACAAACCATTTATAACTGTGTGAACAAATGCTTTACTGATGATGAATTATGTATGAACAATAAATTAATAATGATGAACAAACCATTAACTAATAGGCTTGTTTACTATGAACAAACCATTTATAACTGTGTGAACAAATACTTTACTCATGATGAACTATGTATGAACAATTAATAAGTAATAATGAACAAACCATTAACTAATAGTTAACTAATGCTTAATAAATGATGAATTATGGATAGTTATTATAAAGTGCTATAATCTTATGGTTGATTAGACATTAAACATGTAACATTAGATACATAATTTATTAATTTGATAAATGCCATTGATTCTTGAAGGTATATTAGGTTATCAAGATCTTACTATATCTCTGGTTGAAAACACTTTTTTCAAAAGCACAATGATGGGATCTTTAGTAGTGGGTGTTGCAGTTGAGGAGCTGGCTGCAGATGTGAAAACAGACAATTAATTCCATAAAACCATTTTATGTATATTTGCACTATTATGGGGCTGAGTCCATTTCTGTGGACTTTCATACAACCAATATTACCTTTGAAATGCAGTGCAAAATTGTTTACTGTGTCACGGTACACAGTGGCTTCCTTGCTACTCATTTCAAAGACCTCTAAGCTGGCCTTTTGACTGTCAAAGGATAAAATGGCCGTCTCCACACCCAAAGCCTCAAGCTTGGACACCTTTACAATATTTTTAGTTTCTAAACAGTGGAAATGTAGCATGCAACATATATAATACACCATCTTTTACTTTCCTCCTGGGTGCTCAGTTTGTTCTAGAAGTATTTTTGTTTCTGTTTGTTTACATGATGCTGGGCGCGCCCGCCTCCATCACAGAAATAACCGGCGCATCTACTGATACAATGTTCTCAGTGATAGTGTCGGAAATCATTTTCGGTCTTTCCCTATATAGTTTACTAATTAATAAACACTATGTATAGGGAATAGTAAGGGAGGGAATGAGGGAACGGTTTCCAACACAGCTAACTCTCATTGTGTTAATATTTTTTGAAAGCACCAATAGTCAACCCTACAGTATCGACATCGATGTATTTGGTCAAAAATATTGTGATATTTGATTTTCTCCGTATCGCCCAGCTCTGATTGTGACACACTCTAGCTTCCATACACAGGCAGCTAAACCAAATGATCCAGCTCTGACACAGGGTCTATAATGCCTCTCTTTTCACAGTAGTTAATTTAAGATCCACCCAGACAGGCTTTTCTCTGTGACTGCTGGTGGCAGAGGCTTCCTACAGCTGATTGGTGGATAAATCTACGCTTCCCATCCTGTCTTACAATCCCCACACAGGGGGAGTGTGTTCACGTCCACTACATGCACGCACTTCTCTGTCAGGAACTATAGATATTATAACACATTACACACTGGGATTTTAACTTTCACATTTGATTTGGCCTTCATCCGTCTGCAGATATGACAATTAGAACAGCCCGTCCCAACCGGGGACAACATTTCCAGCCCCGCATACACTGCTTGAAAAAGGTGGGTGGATATTATCATTATTATTGTTTTTTATTTAGTGCTTAGTGTTTCTTTTTTATCCATAAGATTTGATCCTGAATTTAATCAGAAATGTGGACACATTTCTGATTAACAGATTACAGATATTTGAATTGGTAAAGTTATTCTGAACTTCATATTTCTGGATTACACTGACATTTGCTCCTATTGCATTCAAAAAATATAAAGCACATACTCTGTGGAAACAGCAACACAGTAACATAAGAGATCTCATTAGGTAAATTCTTATTCAGCGAGATGTAGACATGATTTGTTTGCCACCAGAAGAGCAGGAGCTTGTTAAAGATCATCTCTAATTCCACTTGAAAGCCAATTAGCTTTGCTGCTCTGCTGTCAGCTGTCACTGCAGTGGAAATATACCGCACAGTTTAGCAGTATAACACGACCTCACATGATAGGCTCCTCAATATCACTAACATGTCAAAAAACAGAAGGACCGGACCAACTCTTTAACAGACAAAAACAGTATGTTAGTCTTTGGAAAGGGGGAAGACTATGGCGTCAGGTTTATGTTATTTCTCGCGAGCGAGATAAAACATGCTCACGAGCAAATTATAGCATTTCACACGCGCAGATATTACATGTCCTTTTTTCCTTTGTTAAATCTGCCCGTGTTGTTTCGTGGGATCCCAACCAATGTTAATTATGCAAGTGAAAAATTACTTCCACCCTGTTCTTCCTTGGCCAATGCTAGGCCTTTCCCCCAAGTTAAATTAACATTGGGCATTGAACATTAGTAGTGAGAGTTGTACAGGCAGCTGCGAGCGTAACAAAACATAGGGAGAGGCAAAGAATGGCACCTGCGTTCTAAAACTAATGGTACATGTCCATACACGTGTTGTTTTCGCGGATGGGATCGCCCCGCTTCCCAGCATTGCACACCGTAGTGTGCTCGCCACCATGTTTCTCTTCACTGACCAATGACAAGCAAAGAAAACATAGATACAACAAAGCAATTTTCTTTGCAAAAAGAAAACTCAAATGTTCTGTTCGCCAGTCCAAAGGGGAGAGAAGTTAGTTTGAGTGTGTTGTTCTGTCTTAATTCAAAGAAAACTAAAACTCCAGCCCTCACAGAAAAGTAATCTTCTTATTTAATAAGAAGTTGTGAACACTGATGAAAGCTTCTGGCTGAAATGTGTTATTTGCCCACATTAACAACAAGTTGGTTACAAGTTGGTTGAGCATGTTGTATATACAGTGTTTTGCTGCTATTACACAATGTATTCATGTGATTATTTATTTCATGCCTTTTTATTCATTTAATATTGATCATTTGGGGGTTCCATACCCAACGGAGGTTACTTGATGACCCCTAATACGTGCCAGATGAATAGACTTCAGCTTTGTGATGGAAATAGCCATGACATCATGGCATTTTGATCACACACAAACTATTACTGTGGAGATAGTCAACCACTGTGATACTTTACAACCTTTCTCAGAGACAGAACTGAGACTCATCTTACCTGTCCAAATGGCTTTACTACTGGAAAGATGTGAACACCTACTAATGGTCTATGTTTAAAAGAGTCACTCTCTTAAATCCCCAGATTGATGTAAAACTGATAGAAACCATGATTTTACCAGTGTTTATCTAGTGGCTGGTGCCTCCCTTTTCCTGAATGCTACATGGACATCTTTGCTGTCCTTCTGTTTTCAGCTGGAAGCCATCGTGGTGGAGATGCAGGACTCAAAAAGTGGCGTCAAGAGCTCGGACCAGAAACTCAACGTCACTACCATCCCACATGTCATCACTGGTGAGACACACAAACACACACATTCACAAAGCCTGACAAAGTTCCTAGACTCTAAAAGTATTCAGTTGTTTGAAGTTAATACATATTTGTCCCAAGGAATGACAGAATATTATAGGGTTTTCTTCGATATGCATGCTATCAGCTTAGGGTGCTATAGCAAAATCAGGGTGTCATTGCATAATTTCAAGCACAGACTGCAGGAAGACACTGACAGTCTGCCCTGCTGTCTAAGCTGCCAACATGGGCTAAATAAGGCAGCCCACAATTGGATGAGATGTGGACAAAAGTCCCTTTTTAATCCAATCCAAGAGCAGTGAGGGAAAGGTGAGCATGAATACATTGGCTCCTGTTCTATGTTAAAGCCCTTTGAGTAGTTGTTAGTAGACTAGAATTAACTGGGAATGTGATGTCATGATGGTCACTTTGCTTTTAAATGGAAGTTGGTAGAACCACCACCACAACTCTTGCAAAAAATATATATATTTTCAAACTTGATATCTTTCAAGGGCCAAACAGTTATTGAGCACATTAATCACCAATGGCTATCACCATCTTGTAGTTTAATGTGACATGGCTGTGTGCAACAGTCTGCTCTCTTGACCTCAAGCTTGTGTCTTCTGAATTAGCTTTGTCATTCTCATGCTCAAATTATGCTTCTGCATTATTTAAAGAATTACATTGCTCAAAGTTATAAGTTATTTCAAGCACATCTTAAGTTTTAGAGAGTTTTAACGTGTTTTGGCTTGGCTGGCCGAGTGGAACTATATCCATAGTATTCGAAGGGGGATTTAATTCTCGCATGTTTTGTTTTGCTGGGCATGACCAAAAAGCATCCCCCCCCCCCCCCCTCTGCTTTTTTCAAAAAACGCACCCTGCTTTTAACAATGCACCTGCAGGTTAGAGGGAATGTGTACAATTGCAGAATCTCTTTCAGTTTTGCAACTGAATCAGACATAGAATCGGGACATCGCCGATTTAGCATTTTATGCCTTATTATGCATTTTTTTCAAGTTGCTGTGAGCTGGAACAAGCTAGAGACATAATAATTGTCATCATAACTGGAAGTGATGTGCTAATGCTTCCCAAAAAAATCTGAAGCCATTTGGCCTGATGGTGGCGCTATAATTAAAGGCCAAGAAAGTTCAAATTTGAAAGGCCACGCCCCTCACACCGTGAGTCTGATTGACTTGAAATTCAGCTCAAAGTGCTCTAAAATATTTGTGTGTCCGCCAATATAAATAGTTTAAGGGAATAGCAGGACGTTGAGGGCTTATTTGAATAAAGTGAATGATTTAGACAGGGAGGTAGGTCTTGAGTCTAAAGAATGGTGATACAGACCTGTAGTCTAACATTACGTGTTTAAGTGTAGGTGTGTGTGTGTGTGTGTGTGTGTGTGTGTGTGTGTGTGTGTGTGTGTGTGTGTGTGTGTGTGTGTGTGTGTGTTTCTGTGCAGTGTTTCAGCTTGTATCTGTTTCCACACAGGCAAGGACATCATTACATGGATTACCAACAAGATGAACACCACTCCAGAAGGTAAAAAACTATAAAATGGGTTACTAGACATCTCCGCACATTTCCATCATTATAAAAAGAAAACATATCCACACGTTATTTAAGGCCTCATCCATTAATTTCCTCACCCTGTGTGTTCCAGAGGCTGAGGTCTTTGGCACCATGTTAGTGGCCTACGGCTACATATACCCCCTGCAGAATCACAAGAAACTGGTGATGTGCAACGACACCAGCCTCTACCGCTTCCAGGTAAAGCTAAATCTTCAACACATCCTCACTCCTAGCGCGTCAAAAAGCGGCACTTGGTCAGGTGCCTTTGGCGTTTGTTATCGACGAAGAAAGTCTCCTTTAGACGCGCTGTGGGTCCAGACTCTTGGGGTCACTTTTTGACGCTCTCAGGACTCGTGTCTAGCCCTTTGGCATCATTTGGGGTGTTATGTCCAGCAAAACATAAGTGACTCTCACTAAGATGGACTGACACTGAAGGGATGCTTTGATTTGAGTTGTAGTTCCTCAGAGAAAGGTTTTGTTTTCTGGGAACTGCAGCATTTCAAATATGAATACAACAGCTCAAATATCAAGATTAGAGGATGATCCTTTTTTTATTTTTTTAAATAACTGTTTATAAAATTGAATCTGAACAATCATCAAGTTGTCCCCACAGCCACTTGTATTGTTTTAAGAATAAAATAATGGCTAATCTACGAACTCTGTTGCCAGTTGTAATCCCCTGTATTCGTCTACTAGATTTAATTGCTATTGCTAGGGGTTCAATATGAACTGAAGGGGTGATAGAGGTGAATCTTGGGGGCAACCTCTTGCAATATTGAAGGGCTCAGACACAACTTCATTTGTCAGAACCACAGCTATTGGGTTGAGATGTAATACTTTGATCCAGTTAAGGAAAGTATTTCCAAAACCAAATTGAGCTATAACGGCAAAGATGTGGGGGGGGGGGAATGATGGATTTCAGTACTGACCGGGTGTGGAGTTCTGTTAGGGTGGGTTTGGGGGGGGAGCCAATAATCTGTGTGTATATGAACATTGTATTCAGGCGTTACTGTGATACTGCCACACATAGATCTGAGAGAACTAATACACTAACACTTTCTGTCCAATGTAAACCTTTTCCAGACCCCATACTTCTGGCCCACACAGAAGTGGGTTGCGGAGGACTCTGATTATGGTGGGTACAGCACGTGTCATATGGGGTTGGGGGTAGGGCTGAATTTCAAATCGAAATTTGAAAGAATGCGATTAGCCAATCATGAAGACGCCGATTTATCAGATGTGAACATTTTGTTACGTTTGGTGTGACATTTGGTATAACATTTCTACTCCTTTTATTATATTTACAGAAATGTCCTATTTTCACTTGATTTTACATTTATTTTGTAAAACTTAAACATGATGGTAGAAGGTGTAAGATGTAGACGCTGCTGTAGAACTGAGGCAGATCAGACATTTCAGTTTACAGGAAAGTACTGATAGTTTTAGGATTTAAACTTGCTAGCTAATATGAGACATGTTCTGTGTTTGACTGTTCAATGTTCCACGCTTATTGAAAGAAAAACACTTATTGCTGGCAATTCATATCTATGTTCTCATCCTTGCATAAGAATATAGAGCAGTATGGTTTTTTTTTGATTTTATGGTGTCTCATCTTACAATGCTCCATGACATGTTTTATCTGTTACACAGAACTTAAGCTAAACTTATTTTTTAAATCGCAAATTGATCATAATCGTAATTTCTGGCAGAAAAATCTCAATTCAGCTTCAGTGATTTTAATAAAGATAAAACCTGATGACTGTTGAGTCACCAGGCCCACGGTGAAGAACATTGTTTGGAAGAAGGGACGGGATGGGGAGCATGACCAAGAGGCAGACTAGCCCTTCAGATGAGATTAAACATGTAAATCAGACAGCTGTGGAGTTGTAAGGAGGACATATTCTTTTTAAATGTTAACTGATATGGGTTCCTACATTTCCCAAGTGTTTACTCCATTGAACTGTTTAATTTAAACGTATGTGATGGCTCATGAGTTCTGATTTTGTTTCCTTCTGACTTTAGCCATTTACCTGGCAAAGAGGAACATCCGCAAGAAAGGCATGCTGGAACCCTACGAACAGGTCTGTGCACATGTATAAAACTGATGTGTGTGTGTGTGTGTGTGTGTGTGTGTGTGTGTGTGTGTGTGTGTGTGTGTGTGTGTGTGTGTGTGTGGCAGGTGTATTGCTGGATATCCAATGAAAGTGGTGTGTCAAACATTTTCAAGAAGAAAAAATGTTCCAAGGTATCACAGGCTTTAATCCAGGGGTGTCAAACTCATTTTAGTTCATGGGCCACATCCCCCTAATTTAATCTCAAATTGGCCAGACCAGTAAACCACTCCAGAAAGATCAGAAACTTTATCTGCCACAGAGTTTCTTGTCAGCTTGGTGTTGGCAAACGCAAGTTGCTTCTGCTACAACAGCGCTCTAAGGCGCAATGTAAGAAAAATAAATGGTACCGACCCAGGAGAGAGGGGTAATATTCAGAGAAAAACTCAGAATTTCTAAGATTAAAGTCGTACATTTACGGAAAAAGAACTCCAATATTCTAAGATTAAAGTGGTGAATTTGGAATTGTAATTAATTACCTCCCAGCAATTTACACACTTTGGACAGTCAGCCAGTGGGCCTGATTGGACCCTTTGGCGGGCCGGTTCTGGCCCACGGGCCGCATGTTTGACACCCCTGCGTTGAAGGAATCTTAGAAAAGAATGAAGCTATCCTGTGGGGTCAGAGCGTTATAGTCATGTATATCTCAGACTAAGCGAGTATTATGAATATGTCTCCCTTTGATGAATGCAGATTCATCTATTATCTTTCCTAATCCTTCCTTCAGTCTATTTGCATAAACCTGAGCTAGAAGCTTGTAGTCTCCACAAAGACGTGTTATAGGCCTCCACTTGTCTAACAGTAGTCTGTCTTTGTTTGGTTTGTACCTTGTAACTTTGAACCGAGGTTCATTGTTTCTACTGGAATCTAGTCTCTAGCTATGTTTCCATCCACTTATTAATTTAATTATTTAAAGTTGTCTAAAAACATTCATGGGAATAAAGCCAGTGGAAGTGTGTTTCCTTCCAATGGCTTTAAAGCAAATTGGAAACCTGTGCGTTATGACATCACCTGCTGGTTTTGTCACGGTTTGTCAGGAAAGGCTTGGACCCAAATGCAGTTTAGATGATTTATTAAACAAAAATGAGTCTTATACAAAGTCCTCAGGAAGGTAGCCAGGCAGGAACAAACGGGAAAAAAACAGAAGCCACAACAGGAAAGAGCAGCACGGTACACAAAAACAGAATCCACGACAGCACAGAGACAGCATCCATCAGAAAACACAGCCACAGAATAAAAAAAATCCAACAAAAGACAAGGGAGACACAGAGACTAAATACAAGAGGTAACGAGGACTAACAAGGGACAGGTGATACAACAGGTGAAACAAATAAGACAATCACAAGGGCGGGAAACTCATGACAGGAAGTAAACTAGACAAGACACAGAAGACTACAAAATAAAACAGGAAACAGAACATCAGAACAGAAAACAGAAAATCACAATCATGACAGGTTTGCGGTTCAATTGGTATATCGAATAGATACATAGATACATATAGACACATAGAGCCATTTTATGGTCTTTCTATTTATTTTCGCACTGAATCGCACAACATTCAAGGAAACATTTGGGAACAAAGTTTGCTGTCCAAAATGGATTGCGCCGTCTACCTACAAATGAGTAATGTTGCCAGTAATGTGCCAGCTGATAGAGCTATATCAAGCTATAATAAGATAACGACGCTATCAAAACATCGCTATGATGATGCAGATGCACGGTTTAAAAAGTCTTGTCTCCTCGTTGGTCCACTTCTATCTGTCTTTGTTGAAACAGTCTG